>NW_009647222.1:522726-541728 GCF_000708025.1 Charadrius vociferus | reverse complement strand
GCAAGAGCAGAGGATAAGTTCCTTCTGATTTCCCCTTGTTAAAGAAAATTACCTTTTGTTACCTCTAGTGGAACGAAACAAGAAAACTAACCCTGCCAAAGTTCACTCCTATTTACAGAAAGGAGAAGAGCAAATAAACTAGACCAATTTAATCTGCTTTCCTAATTAATCTTTCCCATACCGCCCCCCCTCAAAAGAATGTGCATAGGACTCCAACTACCTGCTTGCAGGATTAGCTTTTGCAACAAAGTACTTGAACTTACAATCAACTGAGAATCAACAGAGGTTTTGATGGGAGATGGATCCCAAGCAAATAGAATAGCAATCCACAGCTTATCAGCCTTTGCAAGAAGACATGATTTTTTTTTTGCAGATGAGGGCTGTAAGCACAGCACTATGTGCCTGGACAGTCTGATGTTTTTCTTGTACGAAGATTTCTCCTCCCTGCTCCATAGCCACACAAGTGCTCCTGAACTCCTCACTCGCAGCATGGCAGCAGTGCTTGCAGGGACCACGGAAGCCGTTCTTACACCTTTTGAGCGGGTTCAGACTTTGCTTCAGGACTACAAACACCATGATAAATTTACAAACACTTACCAGGCTTTCAAGGTACTGAAAGTCTATGGAATGAGAGAGTATTATCGGGGATTGGTGCCTATTCTGCTCCGAAATGGGCCCAGTAATGCGCTCTTCTTTGGCCTACGGGGACCTATCAAACAGTGTCTGCCTGAAGCAACCTCTTACAGCACTCATTTGGTCAATGACTTTATCTGTGGAGGGCTTTTGGGTGCCATGCTGGGATTCTTGTTTTTCCCAGTGAATGTCGTAAAAACTCGCATGCAAGCTCAAATCGGTGGTGAATTTCAGTCCTTCTCAAAAGTCTTTGTGAAGATCTGGCTGGAACGTGATAGAAAACTGAACCACCTATTCAGAGGAGCCCATCTGAATTACCATCGTTCTGTCCTGTCCTGGGGAATAATCAATGCAACCTATGAGTTCTTGCTAAAGCTGTTGTGAAAACCACTGTCTTCCTTCAGCTCTTCTGTTCATTTGGGTATTGGCATGTATGATGCCCAGGGAACACTTCCTGTGTAGTGTGAAAGGTAATTAGTCTTGGCCTTCGATATTTATGGGGTGAATGGTGATGCATCTTAAACCTTGGTGCAATTAAGATGAACTTTTTTAAGTATTTATTTGCTGGCAGGTGAGTTTACCCATAATGGAGCTACTAGACAAATACAAAGTTTAAAAAAAAAAAAAAAAACAAACAACAAAAAAAAACCCCAAAATAACTGACCAACCCAAAAAGCTCTGTAACCTGTGGGATTCCCGCACAGGCACTGGGAAAGCTGGCACAGCCAGCCCCGCCGCGGCCTAGGCAGGCTGAACTGGGGGCAACGGCGGTTTCCCTGGCAAATGCGTCGTCCTTCGGAAATAAATGCTGCCTCTTAGAAGACGAGCAAAGGGCCTGCTCGGGAGTCTTCCTGGTTCGATTTTTTTTTTATTTTTTTTCTTCTAAATAGCCAAAACTAACATTGAGTGCCTTAGCCGTTATTCCCGGGGGACGCTAAAGTGAGAGGTTATAGTAAACTAGATAGATCTGTAAAACTACACAAGGAATGGCACGGTTAGTTATTGATATATAAATTATCACTATTTAAGTTCATATCTTCTTGCAATAAATACAGTAATTCAGACCTGTCACAATTGTGATGGCTGACATAGAGGTCCCGATAACCTGAACTTCCTTTTCAACTGTAGAAGCACAAAAGCCATTTTAAATTAATTCCTGATGAATAATATAGTGCAGGTAAGTGGATGCTCTAATATACAAGCCCTTCTGTCAAGCCTAAAGCATCCCCCAAAAAGAATACTTTTCATTGCTGTCTAAGAAAGCAGAAGCATGAAAATAGATACAGGCTGGCTCATGCCTGAAGTATTCTGTCAATTTCAAATATGAATGATTTTCCATTTAAAAATAAATAGTGTCAACCTGGAGCAAAACAGAAAAACCTAGAGCTTGAGAGCCTTAGGTTTTTCGTGGTAACTTAATTAGTGTGTCATCTTAATATGGTCTTGCTGACAGAATTGTCATCTGTGCCTGTAATCACAGTGTTTTTTTACGATCTGCAATTTGACAGATCTCCCACACCTCTTACAGAGTTCAGATGTTTTAGATTCCAGGCTGGATTAATTTCTTGTCTAGTAATTGCATTTTGCAAAACTACAGGCTTTCTACAATTACAGTTGGACAGGCTGCTTTTTCCCTTTAAGTCCCAAACCATTACTCTTGTGTTAAAAAGCCTGCTCTCTTTTCCTTGCAATGACTAAAGTGGCTTATACATAAATGATGTGGTTACAAATCAATCTGACAGGCTTTTAGAAAGAAGTACCCACATAAATAATTTACGATATTTGAGTAATATTTCTGCCAGGTCTGGCCTCCAGAACGAGCTCTATTATTTTACCCTGTCTTTATAAACATGAAACTAGTTCTTCAAAAGTGGATTGTTCACTTTTTGGTTTTGTAACTGTGAGGTTTCACACCTTGTATGCCAAACAAGTTGTTTCTCTTTTCCTTCAGTTCTACCCCTTAACAATAAAACAGAGCACCTCTTACTGGAAACCTAGATCATTGTTGTTATAGGGAATTTTTATTTTATAACATCATTGAAATATTTGGGAAGGAGTACTGGTTAATCCCTTTAATGAAACATTTTCTATACAGAGTTACGAATTAATGCAAAGAAATTAAGTAATGCAAGAAATTAAGTAGGATTTATATTCTTAGAAAGCAAGTGTATTTCAAATTTAGAATTGTTTGGACTGATCCATTTCATAAGGTGCTATTGGTGCATTTTTAAACCATGAAACTTTGTGGACCGTTTGTAAGGCAAAAGTGACAATGGCTGCTGAATTTTAAAACAGTGAACAGAATTGTGTTAGAGAGAAGTAATATACACATAACATTGCTATTAAGGAACATGTTTGGAGGAGTAACCAGGAAAATTTGAAAAATGTGTAGTCTAAAGCACAGCAACACATGTGTTAAACTAACCAATTTGGACTGGAATTAGATTTGCAATTGCTGGGGAAGCAGGGTCCTAAAACAGCTTTCAACAGATATATTGATGTTCGATGAATTCATGACAGCTATATAAAGGCTGTTATGACAGAAACATCAGCATAATAAATAAGGAGATGAGTTTCTCATCATGTGTTCCAAAAATGCAGGAATTGACCAGATAGGCTTCATTTCAGATGTTGGATGTATTCAAACATTCTTAAATAGACTCCCCCCCAAATGCACTATGTTATTCTGTTAAGCTTCTGTAAAGATAAGGAAGAAAGAGCTTTACACTGTGTTCATTAAAATGTTAATTAGTAAAAATTATAACCAGAATTAGCATTTTCTGTTTAATGCAGGGAGGGTATCATCATCCTAGACATACCAAAGTATGCCTTACAAATCTGAGGGTTAAATTATGCTTTTTGGAGCCACATGAATAGATTCCACTGAAATAAGTGGTATGGTAGTGTATGAAAGCAAATATATTTAAACTACTGCACATAGCTCAAACTTTCTATAGTATATGATTTCTATATTATACCTTTTTAATCTCTTGCTACGGAATGTGACCTAAATCAATACCAGTAAGATGCATTGATATGGTATTGGCAAGCATCAGAGGCCACTTTTAGTCTACAGTAGACATCCAGTATCACGATCTCCACATACATTTTGTTGTTTAACCTATAAAACACTGAGTATCTTTTTCTTCTGTTAAAGTTAACAGAACATTACCTCACTTTTCACACGTCATCAAGGTTGCTTGCCCAGAGATATTATCAGAACTCAAAACTGAAGACTTATATTGTATACAGTTTTTCCACAGCAATTTCGTAATCTATTTTCCACTCTTTTTAAACAGTGGTACAGCACAGGCCTATCTTGATTAGAAACATCTGCCCCATTATACTTAAAAGATGTACACCTCAGCGTTAGGTAAAGCAGCCTTTGCATAACAGGTTAATCAACTTATAAAATAGTTTGGAGTTCCCAGAGGAGAGAATACTCCACAGAAATATGAAACTTTGGAAGTTTTTCGTATGTTTTGTTAGAGCAATGTGAACCTTAGGTTAAATATGTGGTATTATCTTTAGTGCTTGCTAAATCACTCGTTGTTACATGCATGAGCTCTTGGTGGGCTCAGTGGAATTGCATTTATTGAAAGAATGTTAAAGATTTTTACTTGGCAAACCAAAGCTTCACCGTGAAGGAAACTTACCATATAAGGAAGCATGAAGTTGAAGGAAAAAGCCCTCTAAATGTTCACAGTCTATGTTAAAGTCATATCTTAGACTGTGTGTGATGCTACAATTAATTTCTTGAGACAGCCATGTTCTAGCTGAGTGTTTCCCAAGTTGTGGTACTTATACAATTCATGGTATGCGAAGTATTGAAGCGATGCAAAACCTTACACATGAAGAGAACTGGGAACTGACACTGCTAGCGTAGGATTAAGGTACAGTGCATGGTTCAAAAACCTAGTTTATCAAGACAGAGGAACTGATAGGAAAAGAGGTGATTTAGGACCAAAATCTCTTTTGGGGGTAATGGACAGTAAGGTAGATAGGTGTGTGAGGATGTGTTAATTTAGAAAATTAGAAGTTATCTGCATACTATCACAGAAGGTGAAGGTGTTGCTGCTGTAACCTACAGTATTTGAACAGATTAAATTCAGGATTGTCTGTTTCAGAAGATTGGTTTATTTCCTACATGGGAATTTGTGTACACACCCAAATTTTTCTCAGCAGCTGCTCAGTTCGCTACCACCATACAAATAAAAACCTGCTTCTAGAGTGCTGTTGAAAATTAGCTTTTTGTATCCAGCTTCCCACAACAGCCATTTTTCTAACTGTGTGCCTAGTATGTTCACATTTTAAGCTTTTGTGTTACTGACTTTTTAAAAAAAAAAAAAAAAAAATCAAAATATGGTAGTAGTAAAAGCTGTTAAAATTCTTCGCCTGTTTTGGAGCACAGTGCACCACCTGTAGTCTTGTGTGTGTGTTTTCTCAGTGATAAGAAAGCTTTCTGAGAATATTAGCAGATAAACCAAAAATAATTCTCTGTAAATAATAAATAACAGTCACAATCACAGAGGTAATAAATTGTAATTCCTAGATGTCTTTAAACTGATGCTAAACTGCTTTTATCATCCTGCATACAGAGCAAGTATATTTTAACTTCAATTTTTAGTATTTCAAGATGGTTTGAAAATACAGCCTTTTTATCATGGGTTTATGAGTCAGGCAGTCTCCTAGCACTGTCCTGGCCCTGGAGGGTGTTTGAGGCTCTTTTGTACTCTAGTCAATAGCTTATTATCTACCTCAGTATTAATGTTTCATGTGAGTTATAACATTGCAGGGAGAGAGGGAGGTGAGGAAACAATATTCTACTGAGGAATGGAAGCTTTTTGCCTTCCCTGGCTCTGGTATTGAGGTAGATTTATAACTCCATTTGCAGAATTAACTTTTCTCTCTTCCGAACTCTGACTCTAATAATTTTGAAATTGAAGTTCTGTCACTTTGAAATGCTCTGACAATTGCTTTGAGACGTCGGGCTTTGCTGTGCTGAACTTCACTGAATGAAAAAAAAAAAAAAACAAAAACCAAAACCCACCACATTGCTTTAGTAGAATGTTTGGTTTAAACAAGGCTCACAGCTGAAGCAAACTGTCCCTACAGGCAAACCTGAAACTAAACTGGCATCATCTGTCTCCCTCACACAAGCTGTAGAGTAATACATAATTTGAATACAAACCACTGGCATGTTTTTAAACTGTTTATTGCAAAGAAGTATATTGCTAGTATTCTCTAGCAGCATCTGATCTGTTGGATTAAAAGCGTATGTTGTGAAGCCGTTTTCAACAGAATTCTGTACTTTCTCGTTCTCATTCAGAATCAGTTCCCACATCTTACTTAGAGCTTCATTAAAGGTGTATCTCTTTGAAGAATTTAGACTAACAATGGTGCACAGCCTATAAAAACTTAACGGGCTTAATACTGGTTTCAGTTAAAGCAGTTTTGCTTCAAAATGCCACCCACCTGTTGTGCATAAAGATTTGTGGCAAACTGGTAATAGGGCTCTGTAGGCAAATACGCACATTTCATGCATTGTTTTTTCCCAGGGGCTTTATAATAATTAAGATCTGATTTAGGCGGGGGAGAGTGGGGAGTTTGAACTTTGATTCTCTCTGTCACTCACCACAGATGCTATTTTTTCTCTCTAATTGTCTCTCTCAGCGTGCAATGGACTCTTTGCTTAACACGAGCAATAGCCTGCTTAAATCACAAGTGTATCTCTGGTAATATTAATTTCTATATGTTCTCTTCCAAAACCAAATATATATACCACAAATTGCAGCAAACTTTTGATTGAAACACATTCAAATATATTAACACTGTATAATTATACAACTTTTGGACCAGAAATGAATAATTATCACCAATCAAAATTAAGGAGAATTTTAGCTACGCCTAGCATAATTACCAGTGCTCATACTTGCCAACGAAACAACTAGTATCCTTTTTCTGAAAATTGTTTTGCCAAGTTCTCAGTGAACTTTGGCTTCCTTGTTTAGAGACTAGAAAAACACCTTGTTTTAAAACAAGTGCAGAACCTGGAGTACAGTAGAAAAACAGTACTAGCCAGGTTCTGACTGACTGTCAAATAACACTATCTACTGAGGATTTTAGACTTTCTCAAACTTTCTTGACATCTCCAGCTGTCTTCTATGTATGTTGACTTGTCTTATATTTGTATTGCATACAGAAGTCTTAGTGAGAGACTACCAGTTGTACTCAGCATTTATGCAAATACAATAAAAGATTGCCTCTATGGGCTTATATAGAAGTGCTGCTCAGCTCCTTTGCACACCTTTTGTATAAGCTATCCGCAAGACCAGTTCTCCAGCAGCAGGGTGGAGTGGTAATGCAATACTGGGTGGTTGCTGGATACTGGCTTGGAAAAGGGTGCCATCTACTGAATTATCTGTACAACTTCTTAAAATTCTTACAGGTTCTGTGTGGTTTTCAACTCTGCATAGTTTATATGATACCATCATCACACAAGACAGTAAGATTATAGTCAAAACAATAATCTAAAATAAAGACTGACAAATCAGGGTATAGACAAGTAGAATTTTAGAAAGTTGCCTCTGCTTTTTATCAGAGTCAAAGCCTTAACGGATATTGAAAGTGATCTAGGAAGGCAGTGCTGAAGAATCTGTAAGGGGAATTATTTTGGTTTTCCTTACCTAGAATGGTACAGTGCATTCTTATTTATCTAAAAGGGGGGCAGGGGGGTGGGGGGAAGAGATCACTTGTTACCAATTTAATACAGGGACTCAAGACATTGTTAATTTTTTTGTTCTAGTCTCTGATCTTATGCGGGATCCAGATGCCGTTGAATTATATTTTTTTTACTAGCAAGGATAATTTATTTATTATTAAAATAATTGTTTCACTGATTTAATTTAATTTAGGCTCACCCTTGTTGGTTTTATGGATGGAAGACTAGAACAGTGGCTCTGCTTCTGGAATGAAATGACATAGTATAAAGTATTTAAGAAGAAAAGTTATGATGGTTCTGAAAAAACATCAGAAAACAAATTTGCAGTTGGGGCTGCAGCAGTTCCATGGAGTAAGAAGTATAATATTACTGTAATGTCCAAAACATCTATTACAGAATATTGTTCTACTCACTGGGCAGTGGACTTCAGCAGCTTTGTGGCTTGTCTTCGTACAGAATGTTAGTTCTGTTATCTTCAGTGTTTGTATTTTGTCTCTAGGGATGCCTGAAAGTCAAGGGAAAGACAGCGAAAGCCACATCAGCAGCAATAGTTCCAGCACTAGCAGTTCGGTTGCTTGCTTCGGACAGGTCAGTTCCTTTTGCCTGAGAGAGAAACAGAAGTTTTATGCTTGTGCTTCTGGAAATCTGCTCTGCATATTTATTTATTTTAAAGTTGGATACAGTAAGGCTGGAGTTACATCTATTACTATAGCTATGCTATACCTAATGGTACATTCCTCTATGATGGTCTTGGCATGCTTCAAGTTATAATAAAGTGCTCTAGATTCTTCACAAAAGGTTTTTAATTTTGTTCCTTAAAAAACAGGATCGCTTTATTCTCTCTTATTCCTAGATGTCATGGATCATGCTTACATGCATTCTCAGTACTGGTTCATAAAAGTCAACTACTTTCAACTATTTGAAAATAATTTTTAAAATGTTTAAAATAATTTGGGAAAAAGAAGACTGTATCTGGACTGAACAGACCTTTTGGTGTCAAATTCTCTTCTCCATGATAGGCATTTATGCATAGCTCCTGAATACGGCATAGGCACATGTACGCTGCCTTTTTGCTTATCGCTTTTGGTCGCAGGCTTGCATTTTAGTGTCAGAAAAAGACAAAGTTACTCCTTTAAGTTTAAATAGAGCCAAAAACAAATTAGAGAGGTTTTGCAGGCGTTGGAACTTACATGGCACACACTGTATCAAATTCTGTGTTCTGCTGAATGATAGGCCAGTCAATACATACATACACAATACTTATGATTTAGGTGGTAAAATCTCTGTTCTGTCCCACATCAGAGCATAGTGACACAGGTGTTTTAGTGCTCAAATCCTTAAATATGCATTTAGGCTCCTCTAACCTTTACACATTTTAAATTGTATTTCTACTAAGACAAGGAGCAAAAGTTACAACACTTCAGCCTTCCAGTGATGCTGGAGTTATCCAAAGGACCTTCCCTGCATGAGGGGAATCTGCTGAACACTCCTCAGAAAACTCCTGTTTTGGTTGCTTGCCTGAGCTGCTATCCTCCCTGCCCTGATGGCATATAGTGGTTTAAACTTTGGTTTTGATGGAGGTTTTAAATACACTTTTCTTATTGGTCACAGAGATACGAGAGGTAAAATGTAGGCTTATATGTGTGTTCCTGGCAACCTTGACTAGGATTGTGACTGCATTAAGATTTCCATAGGCCTAGCTCATCTCAGTCCATCTAATGTAAGTGATGCTTATGAGAAAGGAAAAAGAGTTGGTACAGCTCAACAGTTAATGCTTGTATGCATACACTTCAAGAGTAACAGAAAAAAAAACAATAAAATGCACAAATGTAATGCACACACACGCCCTGAGGTCTTTTCTTGTCTGTTACATCCTGATTCTAAAAATGAACTGTACACCTCTTGGAACAACTGTACCTGGAAAAATGAGATAAAGAAGTGATATTAGGAGAAGAGGTGGAGCTAAAACAGGGAGAGTGAGAAGATTTGTTTTAACCTTGTCTTTGTCAAGTACCAATATACAGCAAGTGAATATCAAGCTATCCAGCATGCTCTTCGTCAGAGACTGGGTCCAGAATATATCAGCAGTCGGCAAGCTGGAGGAGGACAAAAGGTATGAACAAACATGCACAGGTGTTTCAACTCACATTTTTTCCCAGGAGATCTAGGGTAAAAAAAGTTACAATAATCCTGATTTTTTTTAAGTTAATTTCCCACTAGTAGTTTAATGTGCAGATATGAAAGCAAAGTCAGCATAGCATAAATTCTGGCTTTTACTGAGCCACAGGTTCCTTTTACACTTTAAAAAAAGACTTAACTTTTCAGTGCTTCATCCCTGACAAGGGCATACTTACCTACTTGTTGAAGATTGAGAATTTTTTCTTATTTTTTCCCAGAACTGCAATATATGGCTGCATTTTACCCTCTTTAGTGCCCGCTAGCTCTGCCTTCCCTTGATTAAGTCATATTTGTTGTCATATTAATCCCCTATCACAGTTGCTGGAAGAGGGTAAACCTAAAGCTATGCCATCATCCTTTCATTCACATTACCTGAACCTTGAACTTAGCTGGGTTTCCTCAGTGTAAGATGATGTGTGTAATCCCTCTTTAAAATAAAGCATGTATATACATGTGCACATGTGTATGTGTATATATATATATATTTATGTATATGTCCTTTTCTGTTCAGGTCTGTTACATTGAGGGTCACAAGGTAATTAGTCTGGCCAATGAGATGTTTGGCTTCAACGGCTGGGCTCATTCAGTCACTCAGCAGAATGTTGGTAAGTATCTATTGAGGATAAAGAAATCTTTCCTCTTGTTTCACGGTGGGGCCCTGAAGGAAAGGTCTCTGGGATAAGGACTGGGATATCTATCCTAGAACATGATCACATCAAAGAACCTGGGGGGAGTCATGCAAAATTTCCAGGTGTCTGGAAAGAATGAGAGAAATTGAATAAGAATAGACCTTCTGTTTTCTTTTTAGATCTTGCACTGGAATATGTCATAGTCATTATTCTAAGTGTGTTTATGATTATTCTTGAGCTATTCTAATCAAGTTTTCTGATCTCTTACGGGAACACTCAGTGACTACAGTCAAGAGTAATTACAATTAAACTATTTAACACCCAGCAGCCCTGAGCCAACTTTCATACTCACCTGTAATTTTTATATTCTAACAAGTTAATATTCTCAGTTAATATGCCCCTAATCTTTAGGGACCTGTCTTTTTCTGCAGATTCCTCTTCTAGCCAATACCTGGTTCTGAGATTTTTTTATAGTAGAAAGCTTTGGAAAAATTCTTCTAGAAAACGGTATTTGGGTGATCCTAAAGCTTAAGCTTTTTCCGTCTCGATAGCCGAAGTAGTTCCTACCAAAGGAGTATTGTCCTTGTTTGCAGACTGCTATGCTTAGGCTGAAGACTGGTTGTTGAAGTAGCTCAACAAAGCTGCTTAAATGTACCTCCTTCCTTCCCCACCCACCTTCAGAAATCTTTTCTTACCTCAGGTTGGTAGATTCTAGACATAAAGCAAGTTACTTCATTGCTTTCCATCTATTCTATACTACTTTTTTTTTTTCTCCCCCTTTTCAGTCAAGAAAGGACTGACGTCTTTCAAACTTCTATCTTTTTTGAATAATGCCATAACAAGTCATGCCTTAGAAATTCAGAGACGGAGGATTGTTATGTTTGTTTTTAAATTCTTGGGTAGAAAAAGGGCTTGTACCTCCAGCAGGTTTACAAAACAATTAAACAGATAGACCAGATGAGTACAGAAGAACTTTTGGAGCCCAGAGTACACTTACTTGAACTTCAAAGCATTTAATTTCAGACACGTGGTATGTTTCTATCAGACTTGCAAGACTGCTAACTAGAGTGCCCTATTTATATTACATAGCATTGCTTTTGGTGTAAAATAAAGTAGATTAGAGATTCTGGATTGAGAGTTGTATTGCAGCCTCTTAAGCTCTGCAAGTGTTCTGTCCTGGATAAAACCTTGTGCAAAATTTCGCAAACTAGAGACTTCTAGTATATAATAGGAAAGATGTTACTTTTATAGATAACAGTTTTTTTCTTTTCCGTTGCTGTTTTTATAAATTGACACTTAAAATCTTTCCTTCCAGCTGAAAAAATGGTTATGCTTTGAACATTTAGGATATGTAGCTGAATGAGAAGTAATATTTACAACTCTTCCTTCTTTCATATATTTAAGTTTATACACGTAGTAGCAGGGTGTGAGTGTTTGGCAGGTCTAGCCACTAAAAACCAGAAGGCATCATGTAACATGCCATGGGCATGTATGCAAGTCAGCGTTCTCAAACTACAGTTAATATTTTGTAAGTCATGTTCCATTTTATAGAAGATGATACGGTATCTCGGGCTCATTCAGCAAGTATGGTGCAGATTTATGAATGTCCCCAAGGACAAAATAAGATCTAAATGTGGATCAGGAGTCTTTTGTATTATTTAGGATGTTACTTTTCCCTCTCCCAGACTTTGTTGACCTCA
The DNA here is from genome assembly GCF_000708025.1 of Charadrius vociferus. NCBI lineage: Eukaryota > Metazoa > Chordata > Aves > Charadriiformes > Charadriidae > Charadrius > Charadrius vociferus. The sequence continues at coordinate 529,867 of NW_009647222.1, read as the reverse complement.
ACAACGGCAGGTTCTATGTGGGGGTCTGTGCATTTGTAAAAGTTCAGCTTAAGGTAAGTGGCTTTTTTTGTTTGCTCTGTGTATAGTTGAGGAATTGCCTAAAGCTGTGAATGAAAGTTCATGCATAGGTCAGACTGTGGTTCTTGAGTACTGTACTACACCAGAGAACCTAGTGGTGTCCAAAACACTGACCTTGCTGTAGAACAATCAGCTAAGAGAGAGTAATTAGGCTTAGGAAAGCACAGCATCTAACAAGAAGTGCTGTATGTGCTGAAATTACCTGATACTTAGTATTTTTAAAATTTTACTGCAGGATGGGTCATACCATGAAGATGTGGGGTACGGAGTCAGTGAAGGCCTAAAGTCTAAGGCCTTGTCCCTAGAAAAGGCAAGAAAGGAGGCAGTAACAGATGGACTGAAGAGGGCACTCAAGTAAGTAAAGATCAGTACTTGTACATTTTCAGAAGTTAAGTGAGAATTAAGTGTTATTTTCAGTCACAGTGAGCTCTCTTGTTCCTCAGGTGCTTTGGGAATGCTCTTGGGAACTGCATCCTAGACAAAGACTACCTACGAGCTGTGAATAAGCTTCCACGTCAGGTGCAGTACATGGGCTGTTGGAGCAGGGACTGCAAGATGTCCTTTGCTCCTGGTCCTTCATATTAAAAAGAATATACATAATGATATCAATGTGTTTCATCCCCGAATGTTTCCAGCTATGAGATCAATAGTCTTTGCCTGCTAGTTTGTGTGAACTGTTTGTTCCAGAGTTCTTCCCCAACATTTTGCCACAACTACTCTAAATTTTGACAATTTGCAGTAGGTAAGATTACTGTGGTGAAGAAACAGTATCCTACTCAATATCTCATGTGACATTATAGCCATGTTGTCTGAGTCTCTCTGTTCAATGGCAGTAATGCATATATCTGTGTTAATAGCAGGTTATATGTTACCACAGGAAACACTAAACTGTTTGAACTGTCCTGTTCTAGGTGCGGTTTTCTCCATGTGCTGTGGTTCTTAAGACTATTTAAACTTTGTCAGTTGCAGCAACTCAGTTCATTGGCTCTCCTCTAGCTACTTCTGCTTTAAATGCGTATCAGCAATGATACCAGCGTCAAGTTACATATTCATCACATGGGTGAAACGGAAGTCCTTGGGAGAATAGAGTCTGTCAAGGCTGTGTGCATGTTTCTTTTCTGTGTGCTTTTTCCCTGTATAAGGCAAAAACCAGAACACATAACTCAGTTTGTTCTCATTGTTGGTGATAACAATCCAGTTTGCTATTATGAATTTTAAAAATCAAACTTACTTGTCATATTCCTCTCATTACTGGGCTTTTTCAGGAATAAAAATAAAAGGATGGGAAATAACTGCGTACAGTGACACAGTTTTGAATTGCTGTAATAGGTCATAAAACCAGAGGCTGCGGGCAGGGCAGAAGAGTAGGCAGACAGTATATCTATTATCTGTGTGACCTATCTAAAGCAGGTACAGCTCCTCTGCATTTCTGCAAAATCAGGACTATTTCATTTAGTCCTGAAGCCTCTCAAGCTGAAAGCCTATCTATATGTCACCCAGAGAGCAGCAGGAAAAAGGAGCTTTCTTTAGACTTTAGGGAGCTCTGGCAGAAAATAGGAAGTTTTTCCATGAGAAAGACTTCTTCCTTCAAATAAAGTTTTTAATATGCATAGCCCAGGATAGCCTAGAAAAAAATACCAGATGGGTTATGTACCAAAGTCGCTTGCTGTAGTTGGAACTTTCACTTATTTGTAAGCAAAATTCATATGGTAGCAATGCCAATATACATGCATTGATAGTTGCTTTGTCCTTTTACTAACTGGTATTCAAACTCTGCCAGACCCTAATGCACATCACAGCTAGACAGAAGACACAGTCAGCATGGTCGTTGTAACAAAATTTACAGGGTGCCTGTATTTCACCCCTCATTGTTCTTGTTAGAATAGTTAACAAGTAGTTATTCTGTAGCAGTGGCTTTTTACTGAGGTCTCAAGCAAAGGTAGTTTTTAACGGTGGTTTCAACTTTCAGTTAACCAAATTGGATCCTTCCCAAAAAAACACTGCAAAATACTAGATGCATCTATCATAGAAAGGGTGAACCAAACTGTTTAGAGTGGACCCACAACAAATTTTAGCTGTTGCCAGTCACTTCAGAGTTTTACCACAGAACAGCAAAACAGGTAATGCTGTTTTGTTTTGCTACATGAGGCATGTACAGATAGCCCTGCAGCTGTCCTCTGCTTGACTTCAAAAATCTGTTGGTGCCTAAATGTTGCAACTGAATTACAAGAGCAGGATGGACTGGACGTGGCTGCTGGAGGATGAGAAATAACACTAGGAAGACCTACACTGATTTATTTAAATGCCTGATACAATGCTCCTAGCAAACTGTGGCTCTTGAATGTATGAAGAATTAGCATGTCCAACTGATGTGTACTTGAGCACTTACTTTCCTTCCCATAATAGGTTCTTATCCTTGCTGAACAGTAAGAAGCCACATTCAATCTTGCTTTGCTTTTCAGACTCCTTGTCTCCTTAGCTTTCAGCTTGCAAGGGAAGAGCTGCAGTTACTTTTACTCTGAAGGACTAGGTCAAACGGTGAATGTTCTGAAGTAACCAACACCGTGGAGAAATGCCTCTTGTGGAGGTCTTTGGTTCAGAGGGAGACAAGAAATTGCAATGTACATTTTCATCAGTGGCAACCATACTTTAACCCCATTCTCTCGGAGCTATCAGAATTTATAAGTATGCTGTGATGTAATACAGCAGTCTTCATGGTATTAAAGTTGTCCTGGCTGTTACTGAGGTCATACCTCAGTAACCAACATTAATCTTGTCAGCTCCTGATGTGTACCAGCTGGGGGCAGTACGCTTCTAGGCAGTAACCTACCTTGCTGATTGAGGAAAAAGCCTTACAATTGTTGATCCATGGAGTTTCAGAGGAAAGTCGCCTTCATCATACTGGGATCTACCAAACTCTGCTAGCCAGCCTAGAGCTGTAAAGCAGTTCTGTCTAGCTAACTTAGACCGTAGGAGCAGATCCAAAGTGACACCTCACCGACTAAAGATGGCACAGATCTCTGCTTTGCCAGGGTCATTGTCTATTAGTGGCTTTGCCACAAGTTTGTAAAATCACAGAGCCAAACCATCCTGTCTTTAATAAAAAGAGAGAGGTGTAACTTCCTCGGTGACCTCATGATTGGAGAACTGAGTAAAGGTTTCCCATTCCCTTTAATACAAGTGTGAAAAGGGAACTGGCAATATTAACAGGCTCAGCAATGACTTGCGAGACTGTCTGTAGAATTCTGCATTGATCACCCGCATCTGTTCTCATTTGCGGAGAGCCTAATATGCGGAGACATAGGCGATCTGCCATGAAGCACTGAACTTGTAAACTAACACAAAGTCGCATGAATTCAACGATTAACCAACTGAGTGACTTTGTACTGAAAATGCATTTCAGTCTTCTAACTTACTATTCCACCTAGAGCAAACAAACTAGATTTTTCAACAATACTGTATAGAAAAAGCCTGTGCATATTTCATTAATTTGATGAAGGAAATTTCTGATTTTGTTTTCTTTTTTTCCTTTTACTAGATACCCCCTGAGTTAGATCTGGTCAAAGCTAAAAGAGAGGACTATGAGCCTGAAATAGAGAAAGCAAGATACAATAGCTGTTTGGAAAGGCAGAACGCAGGAGGGAGACAACATTGTGAGATGGTGTCTAATTGTAACCCTGGTCAGACAGAGGCTGCGATAGTGACAGTAGATCAGAAACAGCCAAATAGTTCCAGGTGAGTGATATTATAAATTTATTTTATAAGCTATATTAGAAGTTACTGTACCTTTTAAAACACATGGACAGCTCAATTTGGAAGATGCCATAAAATGCTGGTTCAGTGGATTTTCCTTGCTGTTATTTCTTTATGCATTTTTTTTTCCTTCATAAAATGTAATTGTTGAAATCCTGTTTAACTTTGTGCTTACCTGGGAGAGGGGCAGAAATACAGACTCCTTAGCTATCGAGTGCGATGCCACTTACCAGCGGAAACTGCGACAAAAGCAGCTACAGCAACAGTTCCGGGAACAGATGGAGAAAAAGCATCAGATTCCAGTAGTTACTCCAAGCAGCAAACAGGGTAAGTCTCGGCATTAAAAATTGACAGTTCTAACAATAGCTACTGGCAGGCATGGGTTACCCTCAATACAGGAGCCCAGCCAGTTTCATTTGCTTTTGTATTCTACTGTAATCAACACACCTTTGAGACAAGAGGAAGGGGAGGATTATTATACTTCCCCCCTCGCCATGTTCTTAAAGTGGCAGGAATGTCAGCTTTAAAACTGCAGCTTCCCAACCACCCTGAAAGCTTCGTGCACCATTAACGTGCTGCACCCCAAACAGGCTAAAAAACAGGTTAAAGTAGTGCAGTTGCTCTTACCAGTCATCATCAGGTACAGAATCTTACCATTCCACATACTGCTATCAAAACATAACCAACTCTAGAAAAAAAGAAAGTAGCTGGTGGCAGCTGCTACTTATCATTTCAGACTCGTGCTCTGTTAAGAAGGAGCATTTCCAATATTAATTCCAATATTAATCTCTTCTTGTGTTACCTCTGTCCAGCAACATCCAGTCCTCCTGTAAAGCACAGCACTCCAGCAGCAGTACAACAGGAACTAGCAATAGAAGAGGAATTCTTCGCAGGTCAGCCAAAAAATGATGAGTAAGAGTGTATTAAATCATTAGCATTTAAATAAGTGCTTCAGAGTAGAGCGTAAAGGTAATCGTTCTGAAGAGGTTGATTAATAGAAGTGTGAGTATGAGTCTGATCTTGACAATACAAACTTTGCTCGAGTGACCGGGAAATGATGTCCATCCTTACGAGGGGTTTCACACCACGCTTTTCAGTAGAGAGTTGTTATGCACATTTGGTAAACCCTTTACCTCAAGCTATATTGCACAAAACCAAAACATTTGTGGGGGTGAGGGCTTGTCTCAACATAGCCACGGCTATTTGGGTCACACTTACACCCCAGTGCCTGGACATTGCTTCAGTCCAGAGCACAGGTGGTAGTACCGTTTCCCTGCTGTGCACTGACATAAGATAGGCTATACAGTTTAACTTTTATAGTGGCCACCGCTTGTAGGAAAAGAGTGGGCTGGTCCTGGAGTTACTGTCATTCCTGTAGTACAATACTGTTGTCTTTGGTTGGATCACCTTTTCATTCATTCCAGATGATCCTGAACTTTGGGACATTTCCTTGGAGACCATTGATCTTAAGATAACGGGTCACAAAATGGCAGACCCACCAGCTGGACGACAGACACCCGAAACACCCTGTGGACATCATCAAATGACTACTCGTAACAGGACACCTCACAGAATGAATTGCCACAAAGCTTCTGCTAGACTTGCACAATTGCAGCCATCTGCTGCAATCATGGGCCGCAGCAGCTGTGGCAACCAGCATACCCCAGGTACGTGCTACCAAAAAATAACTGAGTTCTGTCTTAACAACGGCTCTTGGCTTTGAAAGTAAATTGTAAATTGGTAAAGTAGTAAACTGGAGCGGGAGAAACATCCTTCTTTCTTAGACCTGGCTGCAGATGCTGTGATAGTGGGCTAGGAGAACTATCTGTTTTTTTGATCCAACTGTCCTATCAAGGAAGAGATAGGAAAAGAATTGAGGAGCACTTTTAGAGGCAGAAGAAAGCTTTAAGAATCTTCCATCTCTCACTATCTCCCTGTTTGGCAGAGCGCAGCCCTTACAGGAGAAGTCAAAGCTTGAAGAAAAGGAGGCTTGAACCTACGTAAGACACCTGGTGGTATTACCTCCATGCTGCATTACATCAGAAGACTGCAGTTGCCTGTTCAGATCATGTAAGGAAGTCGAATGCATTAATGGATTTCCCGGTATATTATGGTGAAGCAACACAGAAGAGTTTAATACAGCCCGCAAGAACTTAATGTACTTTTAAGTTATTACATGTTTCAGATGCCTTTTTCTATAAACAAGCAATCATTTGTGCTTCTATAGCACCAGGCTTACAAGCTAACCGTACACATAATTTGCCTGAAATGGTAACAGAATTAATCTTTAAAATGAGACGCAATTCATCGCTTCTTTCTCCTTCAGTGTTGCGTTTCAGCACAGAGAAAAGAGATTTTCAGTAAAACGGGGAGCGGGTGGGTTCTGGTCAGATGACAAAGCCTAGAGGCCATTCGGTGAGGCTGAGGGTGTGAAGCTGTGGCAGCACCTGCCTCAGCTGTGCAGCCCAGCCCTTTGCCCTCCAGCTGCACAAACGGAATCAGAGCCCATCGCTCCTCCCTCTGCTTCTTCCCCAGCCATAAGGGATTCCCATGCTGCTGCTGCACGTCCAGCTGTTGCCCGTGCAACAGGGCAGCGCAGGGACAGGGGCAGGCTGGGACCACTGCCAGGAGTCATAGGTAGCACCTCTGACAGTGTTTGCGTGGAGCCTTTGTAAAATGAATGGGAGCTGCACTTTTGTTTTTAAATAAGCTTTCAACCCTTTCCAATATAAAAATAAACGTAAAATTTGAAAAAACAAACCACACTTGTACCTGTTCATGCCTCTATACCCTTCAAACCATTACAACTCCATTCCTGTTTAATGAGCTCAAAGAAGCGAACACATTCTGAGTAGTTACAAGTAGGAAGCTGAAGAGCCCACCACCAGGTCTGCGCAGCCTCGCATTTGTTTTAGATGGGCAACAGAAAACTTCAAGCGGGTTTTAAAGGTTAGAGCAAAGCAACAGCTGTTCCTTCTAAGTAAGAAGGTCAAAGGAACAATTTTTAAGCAGTGTTTCAAACTGGAGAGAGTAGTATTTTTCAGAAGTGCAGTGCTGGAGACAAGGATGATACCACATGACTGAGAGTTAAAGCTGAACCAGGAAAATTTATACAAACTCTCAGAGTACTGCAACCCTGAAATCAATGTCAGACTTGAAGCAGGACCTTGTTCCTGTGCTTTGCCATCACTGTTCTATGTGGGCAAGTCTCTTAAAGCAGCCTAAATGTAAATATATTTGAAGTATTCAGCATTTATTCCTTTACCTTCACCACTTAATCAGTCATTTTTCCTTAAATACCCTCTTACCT
>NW_009647222.1:515388-522690 GCF_000708025.1 Charadrius vociferus | reverse complement strand
TATAATTAACTCTAATAGATTACATCTAGAAAATAGTTTCACATTTCACTGTACTAGTTTCTCTCCAATTCGATGCTGCCTTCAGAACAGCTCAGGGAAGAAATCCATTACCACATGTTTGTTTGAGTCATGTGCTCACTGCTGAAATCAGATACCTGTTAGGAAGGGAATGTGCAGACATTTGGAATTACTGGATTCAAAGCTGCTCCAAACTTCTACAACGAAAAAATTGAGTCTCACATAAATACAACTGCATCAGCTTTCTTGACTCTCCAGAAACAGTGCAAACACAGCCATGCCTCCTCTGAGAGAAATCACAGCAATCGGCCTCAGGATCACTCCTTTTGAAAAGGGCAGTAAAACTTACACTTGGACATTGTTTTTTTTTTTTCCTTTAAGGCCCTCAGCAGCATGACTCATAACAGAAGCTGTTCTTAAAATGGAAAGAAATGCAGCAGCAATTAGTGTTTAGAAATACCAAGTAATTCCTGCAAGTCTACAGCTGTTTGAGAATGACCCTGTAAAGTAGGTCTCCCACTCTTTACCAGTACTGTTGCAGATTTGAGGATGGAATTCCTATTGCACCGCTACACCGAGAAGTTTCTCCTCCCCAGCACTGCAGGTTCACCCCCCTGCTCCTTTCCACCCCAGAGAGGAGGGCAACGGACCCAACAGAAAAAGGAGCAGGACTCTTCCCTGCCCAGGACAGAGGCTTCCCCAGCCCTTCCAGCACCCCCTGCTCTGGCTTCGCTGCCAAAAGGCAGCACAGAGCCGCTGCTGGTGAAGCTCCACCTGTGCTGCAAACAGGGGGACCCACCAACCAAGTTCTTGACTGTCACAGCCGAGCGTTTCTCTCTGCTGTTCAGCAACTTCTTGACAGCCATAAAAGCAATCATACCGCGTACCCTTTATCCTTCACGCCCTCTCCCTCCCCTTCCCTTCGGCCCCTCCCCTCATAACGAAGATCAGTTCTGTGAATTATTCTTTATAGTACCCGGGTTTAGAGTATTCCATTATCGTTATTGATCACTGCTTTTGAGAAGTTAATGGCCTCAATAAAATGGGTTTCTTGTACTTTCCGGTGATAAACTGATAAACTGGGTAACAGTTACATCACTCCGGGAAGAGGACGGAGAGGTTGGAACCTGCTGTTCAACAAGAAAACCCACAGGTCAACAAAAGCAGGTTTGGTTTATTTGAATGACTTCATTAAATATTCTACAAAGGTAACAAATTGCAGCACAAAGCGCAATCGTACAAGAAGCGCAGTGCCTGGGTTTAGTGCAAAACATACAACTAACTACAGCCAGGGAAGCCCAAAGTTTCAATTCATTTTATTTTTTTTATTTTTATTTTTTTACAGTGTACATTGTTAAATAATGTAAAGAAAACGCTTGTAATTCAGAAACAGATTTTATGTGGAAAAAGATACTCAAAGTGTAATATTAAACAAAATAATTTAACAGTTCAGTAGCATTAGTTTATTCCTCTAGACTTCAGTTATTCATCCACAGGAGGGTGCGGGGAGGGGGGAATAAATCAATGGTAAATAAAACCAGTTTTTGCATAACATTAAGTGAAAAAACAACCTCAAACTTACTAGGATCAAAATTAAATAACCACGTGCTGCATCCAGCCGGTTGGTTGCCCTGTCATGAACACCCCCCTTGTTTCATTACTGCCCCCGGGGTTTGCCACTGCTGCCCTTCCCAGAGCTCACCTCTCCCCTCCCGCTGCGCGTTCAGGAAAATTTCTCTGCAACCCTCCAGAGGGAAGAGCAGAAGTTCTCCCTTTCACTTCAGCCGCAGGGACCCCCACTCTGCTTTCTCCCCGCCTTCCAGCACACACACGCCACGAGCCTCCTCTCTGCTTCTGGAGCTCTAGTCTGCACTTCAGTTACAAAGAATAAAGCCCCAACCCGACAGAGCCTGGAGCCCAGCCGCCTTGCCGCTAGCTTCCACCCTCAGGCGTTCCATCAGCCCCAGCCTGTACCTGCCCCTGCTGCAAAAACTGCTGTTAAAAAAAAAAAAACAAAAAAACAGTGACAGGAAAGGAACAGGTTCTGTGTGTTTCTTTGTAAAAATGAGCAAGAACATCCGCAGACAGAAAAGCTCCCTATTAAGGATCCACGGGGGAACAGCGCTCCCAGGGAAAACAAAAAAATAATTCAGGCGAGTAACACCTCTGTGGTGCAGCAGCTTCCAGGATACCGGTGGGCTACTCCCAAGTACCCGGCAGCAGTCCTCGCATCCTTCCCGGCCTTTTGCAGCACTACATAAATACTGGCTGGTATTATTTTTACTTTGAAGAGGAAACCAGTATTTTTTAAATATGAAAAGGGAGAATGACCAAAGCAGAAGGTACAGTACAGTTAACTAAGAGGTGACAGATAGTTACAGTCCTGGTACCAGCTTGAAATTTGTTAGAGTGAACAAAATCGTAAATCCTCCAAATGACAGAGGAAACTTCTTGATGCCGGCTGTTTCAAGTACATCCATTGCCGGCAATGGACGTTGCACCAGGACAGTCTATTCCTGGCTTAAATGGATTTTTACCAAAAAAAAAAAAAAAAAGGTAAGAAAAGCAATCCCAGCAGACAAGCCCACGCCACCGAGCAATGGCACCTCTCCCTCAAGTCACATCCTGACCAAACATCTTCACCACTTTGCAGGTGGAGTCAAACTGCATCTTAAGTTGGGCCTTTTCCCAAAGATACACGTTCTCCCCATCCTCTCTCCGTTTCTGATCCAGACCTCCTGCCTCCATAGACAATATTGGTTAGTCTCCTTTTAGCTTCCCCTACAACCCTCCATTCCACCCCCACCTGGCCCCTGTCACACCAGCAACTTCAGATCTGCCCGCCTGGACAAGTTTCCCCAACACAGAACGTTGTTCCAACCCGCCGCCTCAACGACTCCCCCCCTCCACGCACCTACTCTAAACAGTAATGGTATCGCTAAATAAACTCCAACGTCCCCGTCGCTAGGTACGAGTAATCCGTCCTTCTCTGAACTTGCCCTCTGTCCACCTGGGGGTCTGCTGGGAAGACGATGCTAACTGCAGAAGCAATAGAAGTCCAAGGCACTAAAATATCCAGCAAGCATACTGGGAGAACAGACAAGTATTCAAGTACATTAATTTATACAATTTTACATTCACATTTATTTATCTAATACAATGAAAATACAAAGGAAAAAGTTAAAGTGTCTCCAATAAGTATAAGGATATAGCTAGCTTTTTTTCCCATTTTTTTCTTTTTAACTTTTTTAACCCTCTATATTCCACTCATTTTTAAACTACTGTTGTCCAACAACATTTATATATCACAGTGTTTCCACATCAAAACTGATGGTAAGTACATGTCCGCAGGGAACTTTTAAAAAATTTTAAACAATTTAAATTGCTCTAATGCTGCAGTCAAAGCTGTTAATATCTTACTTAAAGCAGTAATGACCTATCAAGCACGGGCTGCACTGCAAGTCCATTCGTGTGCCCCATCATTTCGGAGCCAGATACGATTGACTGGGGAGAGGGAGAGGAGGGGGATTTGGACAGCTTTTCTCCTGGTCTTGGTTCTTCAGGGAGAGAGGAAAAGCGCGCTAAAGCCTCATGCTAGGATTCAGCTCTCCCACCTCAACACGTGTGGATTCAGCCTCAAACCAGAGAGGAATTTTACAGCAAGGCTGCATTAACTGACCCCGTGACTTCTCTTCACAGCTCTTGTGCCACACAAGAGCAGAACCCCTCGGTGAAAAGCGCTGTCCCATCGTAAGGATGCTGATCATCCTCCTCCCCCTTGAAAGCGTGTGGGGAAAACTCCCTTTACAGAGAGTTGACAGCAATGGTTGGAAAAGAGAAATTCATTCCCAGTCTGGCAAGCTACCAGTTCATTGCAGCACTAGTAGTTGATACAGGGCCCCATCCCCCTCCCCATGTCCTGTCCCGAGGTCTAGCCAGCACGGTCTCCGAGCGCAGCTAAGTGGTCCGCAGGTTGGAGCCTGGAGGGTTGCTGATCGATTTTTGCAAATTGCTGATGTTGAAGCTTTGCAAAGATGTGGCACCTACGGGCTGGAACTGGCCGAGCGGTGGCTGTGCCGGACCGCCCGTCCCACTCCATGGAGCGGCAAAAGACGCTGCTGGATAACCGTACTGCTGCGGAGGGCACATGGCCTTTGTGAAGGGACCTAAAGAGGTAGCTGATGATGCAGAGATGGGCGTAGCACCCAGGGAAGATGTCATAGAGATACAGAGCTGACCTGGTGCCGAGAATTTTCTTGCCATTCCAGGGCCCTGAAAGAAAACCCAACCCCCAGGAAAAGTTACACAACTGTGCTTAAAAACCACAGGCTCGCCCCTTGGTCCACAAGCCGCTCCCAATGGATCTTTACAAGAACACGCCACGGCCCTCCTCTTTAGTTATCCTTTCCCCTTCCGTAGCAGGTGATACAACCCTGCACGTGAAAGATACAGCCCACAGTTTTCTAGAGCAGTTGTCCAAGCCACACGGCAACCACACTCCAGCTGCACTCGACACCCTAACGAGATAGCAACAACACTGACAGTTTCTTACCGTAAACGTTCACGGGTTACGTCTTACCTCATAGTTGCTATGCCCTTTGCCAACTTTCTTGCCAGACAGGTTCATGGCATCTCGGGCCCAGTTATCTACCAGCTTGTGCAGGTCATCTGTGAAAGTCCCTTTCCGGCTTGAGGCAAGAGCAGTAGGCTGAGGCTGAGGTGCTTGGCTGTTCACCGTAGCCCCGACTGTGTTAGTGCTGCTGGTCCCTACAAATACAAAAAACGGGAATCAAAACTTAGGTTAAAGATCATCTTTCTCTAGTAAATTTAATAATTGTGGTAATGGCACATCAATAGAGAGCCAGTTAAAATGCCATGCAGATTAATTCTAAGTTTCAATTCCAGGACACACTGAAGTGGGAACTACAAGGACTCCTACAGGCATTTTCTCAGATTAAGAGTATTTCATGGATATGTTTACTTTTCAAGAAGTGCTGCACGTAGTCATCCTAAGAGGGGAATGGTAGCAGCCTACAGGTCTTTGTAGAAGAAAAAGGAGATTAGATTTCAGCACTGAATGACAGCATGGCCACATCATTCTCTTGTACTACACCTTTTAATTAGGAGCAACCACTATCGGCACAAGTGAATTCCACCTTGGAGGACAATGCTGGATGCTGAATACGGAGCAGTACAATCAGCATCGCCAGCTGCTCTGTAGCAAATTATCTCCACTTTGTAAAACGAAGAGAAAAATTCACCCGGATTACACAAAAAAAGCCACAGTGAGAAACAGCAACTGTTGGTTCCACTAGCCGCCGTACTTATGTTCTTGAGGATAACCAGATGGGACTGTCTTCATCCACCAAACAGCCAGGATCAGCAGGGGAAGTCTGCACTGCATTACATTTTTGCTTTTTGCCTCTGAAAGCATTTTTTTGCTATTACGTTCAGATTTCTTATGTGAGAAGAACAAGCACTTCAGATGCAAACAACCAATATAACTCGAAGGCAGAAATGAGAGTAGTTCCTCAGACATGCTTTGACAAGTTTTTCCTATTCATTGGGCTGATTGCAAGAACACAAAAAACACTCCGCATAAACACCAGCCTTTGGTTCTCCTAGAAAAGTGGCTGAACATTATCCTGTAGGGGGGAAAAAAACCCAAACAAATCTAGGAGCTTTTTTTGGATAGCCTCACCGTCCCCCTCTCACTTATAAAGAAGCAACTGCTCTCAAATTTAAGTTTTTCAAAGGCAGACCTCATAATAGGAATCAAAGAAATTGTATATTATCAAGTATCCTAAATCCCCAGCAGTATTGCAAAGTATCCTCATTTACAGATGTGGAAGTGACAGACTTTCCTGAAGGACATGGTAAAGTCAGAATGAATCTACTTTTTTCAAATCCATTTAGTACAAAACCAAACAACAAAATAAGAATCTGGCCCCTGCAGTGCTACACCCAGCATTCCTTGCAAGCACACATCTTCACCTACTTGGTTCTCAAAGTTCCTCAAACATTTCTACTCACTCACAAGACCGCAACTGGGAAATCCAAATAAACCTGAGTTTATGGCAGATGGTTCTGAAGAAAACCAATTAAAAGTGGAGCGTCAAAAGTGCCAGCACTAAAAATCATCTCTCTATTGCAAAGGCCAAATGACGGAGTCGCTGCCTCTTGCCTGACAGCTACTTCATCTGTTCCACTTTCTCAGGCTATCAGCCACGTTCCTTGCAACCACCGTATCAAAGAAAGAACTGGCTCCAAACCCCTGCAGGAATGTTTCATATCGAGGAGTGAATTAGAAAGGTGAAGTACTTACTATGCAGGACAAATAAGCAAAGTGTTACTGCCTCTAGTAGTGCTGGGGAGGGAAGGATACGTATGCCTCCCACCAGTTCCAGCTCGAGCATGGAAGTGGCTCCCGGTCTTGGTGCCCACAGGTGGGGCAGCAGTTGTTACAGGCAGGCAGACACATGCAACAGTACACGTGGAGAGGAAAGAATAAGGTTCCCTGACCAGGGTGTGCAGCTGCAGCTCAGAGGAAGGGTAATAGGAACACACTGTAAGGTGGCAAGGAAAATCTACAGAGAAACAGCGTGAACCTTAGGCATGCATCATGTGAAAATGGCTCAGAATACAATTATTTAATAAGAGCAATGACGTGAAAGGTGAAATTAGACAAATGAGGCCAAAGCAACAAAAGGGTACTTGGTGGAGCTGCCAAAACCATCACATTCCACCGTGAGGGTTCATGCAGGGATTGACACACTCGCTCTCATCCTCTTCACAGTGGCCAGTATCTGCTGCTTTTGATATTTCACATTTCCATTTTAATCAGTAAGCGCACAGCTTACAACCTAGGATCCTGGACCTGTGCTGTAGAGCTTCCTCAGGCCGTGGAAGGGAGAGAAGTAGTCAAGGTATATACACTAGAGTGCATTCATCTGAAGATGGGAAAGATCATTTAGGAAAGTTTGAGTGCTTTGAAAAGGACTAGATTGGTTCTGGGTGGGAAAGGTGGGAGGTTGCAAGAGCTTTGTCTCCAAAAGCCATTTCGCTAGGGAGCTCCTGTCTCAGGTCACAGAGACGGACCGGCCTACACCATTACAGGTGGGCTATACAATTACTAATGCTCCCATGTAATGTTAATTTAAAAAATGACTTCTCAGGAATTTGACATTGATTTCTGATGTAGTCACCGCCTGCAGAGACTGCCAGCCAGAAGAGTCTGAAGAGGAAGTGCTTCAACTTGTAGCATTCAATGGAAACAACCCCCCA
>NW_009647222.1:498011-515181 GCF_000708025.1 Charadrius vociferus | reverse complement strand
GCACAGCAGCCGTCCCCAGTTCTGCCCTGACGTGAAGAATCTGAAGTGAAAACAAGCTTCTCCCTCTCCAGCCTGCTACCTATAATGCCTTCATTCTGCCCTTTTACTTTTTCCCCCCATAAGCCAGCTGTCAAAAGACACCTCTAAAATCATCTTAAATGACATGAGCATACACAATACACAGGCTTTTCTAAACATCTCTTGCTTTGGGAGACACCCTGGAGAGCTCTGACGGCTTCCTCTTACTCTTTTAAAACATTGAAGGAGTGTCTGCGATTGGATCCATCACTGAGGTGGCAAGCCCCATCAGATCTGTAAACAAACCAGCTGCTCAGGTACAATTCCAGCGCATTATAGAGAGCAACTGACCCTGATCCTCAATTTGCTCTCGTTAGCGTTGAGCAAAGGGCTCCACAGTGAAGGTGAGGTTCTGCCTGCCTCCACTTGTCTGCAAGAGTAATAGCCAGACTATTCAATATATTAACGACAGAGTACACATTAGAGGGCATAACATAGACAGACAGATGCTGTGCTGGAGACAGAGTCAGGGAGGTAAGGCTTCAGTGACCAGAAAAAGCTGATGAATAGCTTTACAATCAGGAATCGGAGATAACAGAAATAAGATAATTACTACAGAGCTGGTTGCAAGGACAGACTTTTTTCACCATCTTCCCTGAAGCACAAAGAGAGAGTAATTTGTTAAAGATAAGAGAAACAGTGAGAAACGTTTAGTATCAGCAAACAGTACAAAAAGCTTGGTGAGAAACAGAGGACGCAGCACAGCAGGGTTCTTGTAGTCACTAGTGGGACACGCTAGGGAAAACCCAAAGACTGGTCTGACAGTTGAATCAGCCGTACTTTCAGAAAGAGAAAAGGCCCAGCCTCCTAAATGTGTTCTTCAGAAGTCCCAAATCATAGCGATGAATGTCAGAAGACATTACTGTCACAACTGGTTGTTATCACAAAAGGAAAAGCAGGTACATCTTCCATTTTTGTCGGGACATGTGAAAGACTTTACAACTATCAAAGTTCAATCAGTTGAACACAATTTATTTGAGAAGTCAAGTGCTTTTAGTTTGCCACCCAATTTTCTTAGATCTGTGGAATAGTTCAGATATTCCCTGCCAAGCTGTACCACTCTGTTTCTCCAGCTGCACAGTTAAAAGCATCAATTACTGCACTGTTTCCTCCACACCGCTGATTCTAACCCAGCATCTTCTCCAGTTGTCGCTCTCCACAACAGTCTGCAACAGCATTTCAAGGACAAGACTCCAGGAAGCAAGCAACCTGCAATAAGCCAAGTGCCAGGCCAAGCTGCACCATGCCTTTACAGGTATTACCTGCTTTTACAGGACAGCTACAACACACTTTTCAGAAGGAAACCATTTCCCTTAGCAGCAGTCGCATAAGCAAGAGATATACATGCCAAAGTACCCTTATAGCTAGATGATGGTCAATTTGCAGCAAGCTAAGGCCTTGTAAACAATACTCTCATATATTCAGTTCATTGTCCATTCTAGAAACAGAATGGCTGTTCTTTATATTCCCTACCCCAAAAAAGGACAGGCCTGACTAAAGATGATTTTGAAGAGTTAGCTTTGGTAAGAATTTAACTTCTTCCCAGAAAGGAGCCATAAATCTTGAGACTGCAGATGTCATTTAGCGCACACCTGCATATTAATATACCTAGCAAAAACATTTAAAGCTGCTCAATTCGAAAAATTAAATGCCAATTAGTACTTACATCCCCAAATCCAATGAAGTGGGGATAGAGGTATCATTGCAAAACTGAACAGCCAGGAAAAAAACGTCCCCTCCCTCTGACTCACTCCCTTCTCAGAGGATGGAGCAGGTCGGATTGCAGCTGTCTCTGCAGAAGGCCAGGCCTAGATCCTGCACACAGCTCTCTGGCTCAGCTGTGCTACTGCCAACTGCAGCAAGACAGATGCTACAGATGCACGGTACTGTCATGCAGCGCAGCGACTGCAGGTCTCTTTACAGCACTTAAAGCTTTCTCATATCAAGTCATTCCAGAGGGTGGGAAACACATGTCGGACATGTAAAGGGTCCAGCCAGCAGAAGCAGCGCAGGAGATGTTGCAGCACTCCCAACAAAAAGCATCACATCAGCAGCCTCTGCTCAAGCATATCATTACTTCAATCACATCAGAAGTTTGAGGCTCTCTTGTCAATCTGGCCTAATGCAAGTATAAATGAAAGGAATTTGAAAAGGGCTGCAAGGTAACTCATGAGGGTTGACAGGGTGTCTGAAGATGTCTGTTTACCCACCTTTACTGCTATTTGTTGCACATTTATTGTATCTCCAATTCACAACAAAATCTTCTAAAACTGGGCCCATTAGCAGGTATGCATCTTTTGAGTTTGTCTGACAATATTCTTTAAGTATTTTTAAAACCCTCAACACTTTAAACTTTAGCACAATCTTGAACACAAGAAGTCAATATAACTGCCTACAGGTGGCATCAATGCCACTGTAATCAGCACTAGCACTGAAAAGATGCAAAAACACATCCAACTTGCACAGTAAGCATGCTGCTGGAGGAAGTCAACATATTCCCCCTCCATCAGTTAGTCATGTCCAACAAAGGAACAATTTGGAAAACAAATCTCTCCCGCTGTTCCACTAGAAAGACTACCTCCTCTCCAAGTCTCCTGTCAGCTAACATATGCTGAAGCATAATTACTAAGGCAGGCCAAACAAAAATGCCCACGCACCCACAACTTGCACTCTCCCCAGTTTCTGTCATTTCACTGAACTGTCCTAAAAAGTTTCCACCAAAAGCTTAGAAAAAAAGAGTGCTTGTTATTGTGAGTTTAACAACAGAGAATACCTAACACGAGAACCCAAACTTCTAAAAGTGAGCTAAGAGCTGAGCCATGGGATGGGAGGGAATACGAGGTGGCAGATGAGAATGGGCTGCATGAAACAGATCCAAGCAGCAGAAAAAAAAACCAAACAAAAACCAGAAAGACAAAACAAAAAACAGACAAGGAAGGAGTAAAGGTGTTACACACAAAGAGCCAAGCAGGGCGTACTCAGAAATCGGGTCCTCCTGCCACCAGGCTTGAACGTCACTCTCTCAGATGCACAGTTAAACTTCGCACAGCCTGTGAGAAAACAAAAACGGGAAGAACAGAGAAAGGAGAGGAGAAGAGACAGAAACACCACTACAAGATGTTAGCAACTTGAGGTTGAAAGGGTGAAATGCATTAACGTGACACACAAGAATAAGCCTCAAAGTGTGGACCAAAGAGTATGTAGACGATATACGGAGTGAAGAGACTCCTTCCAATACCACCAGACATTAGGCCAAGTTTGCAGTGCTACTCTCCAGTACATAACCCAACAATAAGGTTGCAATCTATAGGAAAACCAGATCATGGCCAAAATATCCAATTATAAAAGGTACTGCACAACTCTATATACAGGGAGATGATTCAAGTAGCACCAAAATACTTGAAACAGTTTGTTAAAAAGACCTCTATGGAAAATTCTTCCAGAAAGTGGGTTTCCATTTTCTGTCCGTACTTCTCCAATTTCAGCAAAAACACTCATTAGAATTGATGCATTCAATCAGTCTATGACAAAGCTTTTGAAAAAGATGTTCAAGGGGGAAAAAAGAACTGGAACAACTAAGTTCAGAGAAGTAAAGGAACCAGGCTATCATCCCCCTAATGACTGGCAAGTAAAAAACCCTCCCTATCAAATAAATCAGAGCTGTGTCTGAGAATTTACTTGATAACATACTAACTAATAACAAACAATCCATGACTTGAGTAACCAAACAATTTATTATTCCTACCTTTCCATCCTCCTACACTAACTCTTCCTTCTAGGATAATTCTTTAACTCACAATTGCAGAACATGAGCCTATTTTACCTTTTATTGTTAAAAATTCCATTGACAGAAACAGCCAAAGCAGTTTGGAAGTCTAAAAGGACTCTGAGTCTTCAGAAATTTCCTACCATTTCAATTATTTGTTAACAGCAAAGCTGTTCTTCCCCCACCTCCCCAACCATGCTCATCTGTCCCCTCACCCTCTCAACCAAGACCTCTCCCCCACATCAGCAGGACATTGCTTGCCACCACCATACTGCACTCTTTGTATTCTCCTCGGTGCCTTCATTACAGCAGATCGGACCATATGCTATATATTCATTACTGCAACAACCTCTGCGCTTCACCTACGTGAGAAGGTAGAAATCTAGTTGCAAAAAAGCCACCTTTATCAGCCTCCACGCATAGGTTGCAGACTACCAATCTACTTTATATTATGTATTAAAAAATAAAGTGTCATCAAGTCGATTATTCCTTCACCAGTAACAAAGGTGCAAGACTCTAATTCCAGTTAAAGTCTTACCTTGGCCTGGTGCAGAAAGGCTTGGTACCGAAAGGGCACCATCACTGGTAAAGGCAGAGTAGAGATTTTCGCTAGAAGGTGAAGGTTTGAGGGGCTGTAACAAATGGTTCTGCCCAGTCTCTGGTACGCTACCAGGAGGATGAAGAGTCTGCTGGGGGGGCAAAACTGAGGGTGCACTTTGAGCTGACAGGTTGCCTAGAAGAGGGAGGAAGGTAAAAAGTCATTCAATGTTTCAAAGTTTCTGTCATTGTTCCCAAGGGGCAGGAGTGAAAAAACAGAGGAAAGTTTGACTGGAACATTTACTAGGGAGTAAAGTCACTACCAAGTAACTCAAATGACACTAGTGATACAGGAAAAAGTGCTGTGGTGGGGGAAAAAACTACCATCCTCTGGTCAGGCATGACAATCTAGGCAAGAGGAGGAGGCAGGGGCAGGGAACTACTCCAGTTTCTGGGAAGGCAGTAAAACTAGAAAAATTCTTAATTTTTATGGCAACTCTGTGCTAGCTCACTGGCACATGCTCACACATAGCTCCCCTATCATATAACAAAACAGAAGTGAGAAGCCAGGGTGACTGGATACAGAAATTGCAGCATGACGTGGAATTACCAAAGTGAATGTGCAGGAAGTGGTAACAAATATTTCTGCTCACAGTGCTGGCCCCTCCAATATTGTTTACCCAATGCTACAGGATTTAAAAGACATCTACAATTACCCAGCAAGCATCTGACACCCATGTCATTTAAACAGTAAACAGAACTATTTTTTTTGAGTTCTGTTTATTATAAGAATGGTTTTAGTAAGAAAGGAAATCTTGACAATTGAAACTGTTTCTCAACTTGTAAGTACAAAACAATTGCAATTCCATTAAAAAAAAAAAAATCACTGCTTTAACATCCATCAACTATGACCAAGTTTCTGAAGTATAAGGACACTAGTAATATCATGCTTAAGTACTACTAAAGTAGAAAAAAAAAAAATCTCTCTTCAGAGACCAGCCCCATTCTGCAAAATCAGTTTCAGGGGGCAACAAGAGCAGTTTGTCTTAAAAAAACCCAAAGTTTTCTTCCATACTGTAAATTTATACTTTTCTTTCTAGTCAGAGCCCTATGACAAATCTCTAAAAAATACAAATCATAACTTTAAAACTGCTCTTACAGAACAATGTGATAGTATCTTTCAGTAGATTACAAAAGTCACAAGCAAGACTACCAAATAGCAAAAGGAATTTCAAGAATGATCTAGTAATCCAGGCAGTGGAGGAACTGGGACACACACACCGCCTTCCAAAAGACAAGACAGAGAGACAGAGACTCAGACACAGATGTAAGAACAAGAAATGGTACTTTGTCCGTTTGATCTACTCAAAAAATTGAAGGGAGTCTTACCTGATAGCTGAGGGCTCTTATTTCCCTGGGAGCTGCTACGACTGGACTTGCTGCTTTTTCCTTTAGTAGGTCGTCTCCTCCTTCCTGAAAGGGGTGCAGCCGGGGGAATAATTACTGCAGGTGGGGCCTTTCCCAATTTCATGTAGAGTGACTCAATCTCCTGCTTCTGGCGGCTCTGCAACTCCTGGATCTCTTTAAGGTGCCTAACAAGTTACAAGAGAGTATGACTTACAAAAATTATATGTCTATATAAGCATGCATACAATTCCTCCCCTCCAGTCAGGCCTGACCAGCTCCTCTGGTCAAACTCCCATTAACATTGAAGAAAGGAGGAAATAAATCTTTTCCACAAATAACCACTGAACGCTCATGGCAGAACACTCGCCATTTTCCATTGTGCCCTAACCCTGGTTAGAATTCCAACACAAGCTTCCCAACATTGCAATCATAAAACCAGGATAAACGGAAGTACAAACAAGAACATACATCTACTGTAGAAGATCAAATCATTC
Source organism: Charadrius vociferus (assembly GCF_000708025.1). Taxonomy (NCBI): domain Eukaryota; kingdom Metazoa; phylum Chordata; class Aves; order Charadriiformes; family Charadriidae; genus Charadrius; species Charadrius vociferus. The sequence goes on along the minus strand of NW_009647222.1, from coordinate 508,899 downwards.
AGCATTCAAACGCTATAGGAATGGCCAGATTACTCATTTTCTGAGACACGAGGCCTTGGAGACAGATTCTACATTTATATTTCTTCAGGGTGATAAACGGAAGTACAAACAAGAACATACATCTACTGTAGAAGATCAAATCATTCAGCATTCAAACGCTATAGGAATGGCCAGATTACTCATTTTCTGAGACACGAGGCCTTGGAGACAGATTCTACATTTATATTTCTTCAGGGTTTTTTTTTTTTTTTTCAGAGCAGTTGCATACACAAGATTTAAAATTCCTAGCTGCCCTAAAAAGTGTTCAGCTTCCAGTATAAATAAACTAGTAGGTCACATTACTTGACTTCAAATTTTTTTCTAAGGAAACAAGGATACTAGAAATGCAGAGATGTGTATCATTTTCAAACGAGACACCACTATTCCCACTAACTACTAAATTTCAGTGATACACAAAAGCATCTATACATCTGCAGTCTTCTCCACATTGCAGCAATCAATCTACATATAAATACATGCAACGAGGTTACAGGTTAGAAAATTAAGCACAAACCTGCATATACCTTTTTTGTTATGTACCACTTTCCCACTAAAGAATCTTACTTCCCACATAAACACTGACAATGGGTCCTGACACTTAGCAAAGGTTGAGTCTTTTAAGAAGTTTTCTTTTGTTCTTTGTGGAAAGTGAAGTACAGATTAAATTCATATTAATCCTGTTATATATATTTCACATGCAACCACACAAGGAAAAAGACTTACTTCTCCCGTAACCGACGGAGTTCCAATTTCAAGTCTTCATCTTCAATATCGGACTCATTGTCGCTGCTCATGTAGGAAGAGTTGAATGAGTTGCTAAGGCTCTGAACGGGGAGGCTGATCTTCGACCCCAGGGGCTGAAGGGAGTCTGGGCTCCCTGAGCCATCATCCAAATCCTTAGCCATCCCGCTTAAGAAGGCGGCCTCCGGTTCAGAGGACGGACCGTTCATGTGTGGGGACTGCCTTGACTCCAACTCTTTCTTCGGAGCCGCAGCCGAAGAAGCAACTTGTTCCAAGTCCACAGAGAGAGGAAGAGTCATTGGCTCTTTCTCTGCAAAGCTGACCTCATCCTGAGTCTTTGACACTGAAAAGCGCCCCACTTGATCTGTCGTTGTTGTTACCTGAAAGCGCCCGACCTTAGTAGGCTGACCAACATCTACCGGTAATTGCAGCACAGGAACTGTCTGAGGAATGCCATCTACCACATCCAAGGAAGAGTCAGTGACAGCCTCACTTTTCCGACTGCCAGCCTGCTTTACCAGTGTACTCTCCGGGCTACTGCCAGAAAGAGATGAAGAATCAGTGGAGGTGGTTTCAAATTGCACCGGCTTAGTTTCAGGTTTGTCACCCTCTTTCAGCACATCATCCACTGCCACGGACACCTAGAACAGAAATGCAATTATGCAGACTTTTAGTTCTTTCTTAACACGATGCTTTTATTTACCTTAATACTAAGATGCATTTGAGAGGGGAAAATAACTCATTTCCTTGTTATGCCACAAAGCAAGTTACTGCTTCCCTCCAAGTTACACACTGCCACACCAAACAGTATTTCTAAGCAATCTGGACAATTGACTTCAAGAAACACAGCCAATTCAGAGGGGACTTCCTTCACAAACAAGACCTAATACGGTGAACATCTGAGCACTGTCAGCCAAAAAGCAGCTAACATTAAAGACCAAGGCCAACATTTACACAGCTAAGGCCTCACATGAGGAAGTGCTGTATCTGCAATTCTAGACCTGCATAATCTAATGCAACCTCTGCCCTGAATGAAAACAGCATCTGCACAAAGCACTGCATTCACAAGCTCAACATGGACATTTTCTCCCAGCAGAAAAGCCCACCGTGAGGCAGACTGAGGTGGCGCTACCCAGGAACTGCTCAGCAACGATCCTGTATCAACAACCAAATCAGTTTAACATCTCCTACCTGAAACCGTCCCATCTTAAGAACCCCGGCTCCTGCTGTGGTAGCCATAGCACTGCTCTCTCCACCACAGGACGCTGAAGCTAAGGAAAAGGAGAATAGGATCAAGAAGAAAATGAGCAACAAATTGTTTGAACTCCAACCATCTCTTTTTACCTACTTCAAACTCACCTATCATATAACTCCTAACAGGCCTTTGGCTTCATGGAACCCGAGCTCTTTTTTCCAATTTTACCATATAGAATATCAAACTGCAATGTTGAAATGAAGTACTTTTCTATAGTTTCCCCGCACAGTGCACTTGCTAAAAGTGCGCTTTTAGATAGCAGTAAAAAAGGCACACTGATTTCAAACAGGGATGTGAAATAGCCAAAGACTAAAAAACAGAACTGAAATTTATGTAAGAAAAAACTTATTTTAATTCAATACCCACACTGACTACTTAAATTTCACAAACACTGGGGACAATTTATTAATAGAAATGTGGTAAGTTGAAGAAATGCTATAAACCACATCTACTCAAAGCAGTCTACCTGAAGCTTTCAGAGCTGGATTCTTAGGTGTCAGCTCCTAATTTTGTCGCTGTATGCACTGGCAGTATAAGGTTACAAAGCTGAGAAATAATATTCTATTTTTAAATCAGTTCTATTGGACAGCTTGCTGTTGTTTATTAAGCTACTTCTCGGTTTGTTTACTTTTACCGTCTGAACTTCAGCAGGCAAAAAACAACTCATTTTCTAGCAGGCAAATGAGTTCTACAGTATAGTTCACTACTGACATACCAAGATGGGAGCATTTTATTTTCCTACTGGTTTTATTAGCTTTTGAAGGTTTGTCATCGAACTTCAGAGGCACACGTAAGTTAAATAATGTCTACTAGATAGTTCAGAAATAATTTTAGTACCACATTAACAGCTTTTGTTTTCAAAAAGGAAGATTTTTTTTAAATTAAAACAGTTAGGGGAATACTGCAGGAAAGCCTCAGACTATTTTGCAAGCTGTTGGGCTCCCCCCCTGCCAACAATTGAACTCATTTAGATTTTAAAGTTATTGATCATTCAGACTTCAATTGTTGATCATCCAGTCAACCTTCAGTTGTTCTAAAACAGCTAGAAGGAAGTCTGGTTTTCCTACCACCTTCCCTAATTTTTTAGTAGTTTAACCTTCATTTCTCTATTTAAATGGAAAGGAAACACTCTTAGGTTAGGAAGAGGTATCCTACATACAGAACACAGCACAATGACGCAAAATGAGAAGTCTTACTGTTGTTGCCAAGAACATAACACAAGACAGAAAACAGTTCCTTCAAATCCTGAAGCTGTACCTTGGCAACATACTGGAGATTCTTTGCAAGTCTGAATTTAGCATTTTGGACAGCTTTAAATCCTAAATGAGTTACCATCATATGCGTATATCATTCCCTTCTTCTGGCCTACAGTGGAAAATTTCAGTCTAGTTACTAAAAAACAATACGATCATTAAGAATTGCCATTGTATGACTTAGTAAAAAAGTCTATGTCCTTCTAAGTTGCTAATCTGTTCAATTTTGGTTTCTAGCTGCATGCTCAGAAAGCCATCTAAAATAATCAAAGTTGTCTTACCATCCTTCAGAGACTGTGTTGCTGTGGACACCAGCCCGGTAACCGTCGTAGATGCTACTGAGGGCACAGACTACAGGTTCAAGAGGGAAAACGGAAACAAAATTAAATTAAAAGAATCAACAGTGACTGAATGCCAACAAATCCACCATGCTGCATATATATTATGTATAACCTTTTATTTCCACCAGGGTCAAAGCATGAATGCAAGAGTTTTTAACCTCAAAGCAAGTAACATCAGCAAGGGATTTTGCACACCTCACGACCCCGAGGCTGTCAGCAGAACATCCCCTTTTACTTTGCAGAAGTAATGCCTAAGTGGCCACTTGGAGATGACAATTTCAATCATTATCTCCATTTTGTATCGAAGTTTATTATTATAGTCTTAAAATATCAGATCCACACTTTAAACAACCCTCCCAAATTAAGACTGACAGATCACATACTGCTTGTTTAGTGCTCTTTCCCCTTATTCCATAGTCACTTCCCCCTCTAGTTTGGTGACATTAATGACATCACCAGAAAAGCTGGATTAGGAACTAATACCAAAACCAGCCTCAGAAAGTACGTAATCTATTGCAACATACAGATTTTTTCCTAATTTGGTTGACTCAGTCCCACAAACTAGAAGATGACTCTTCATTTTTAGAAGTCTAAAGACTGGTGTAGTGATACTGAAGGCGGTGCCTTAAGAGCACAATCTTGAGAAAACACTGAAGTTTTTCCAAGACTACCAAACTGCTAACATTGCAAACATACACAGGCAGGAGCAGATGTCACTGGAACGGTCTCTGGACTAAGGGTTCTTCTTAGCTTAGCATCCAGATCTTCCAGTGGTTGCTGGGACTGATGAGAAAGGAAAGAATAAACCGCTGTCACAGCTCAAGAGAAATACATCACATTTAAGAAATAGCCATATTCAGTAATAAAACTTAAAGCAGTCCGTACAGCTTCCATATTTCTATCATGTTCCCTTCCTATATGTTTACATTTAACATGTATAGCACTGTAAGACTGGAAGCAATTAAGCAACATATTTGGTAAAAACCAGAAAAGCAGCATTAACTGGAACTTCTATTTTTCCTGAAGTTAGCATGAAGTTTGCATTCCCACTCTTAAGAACTGAGCAAAGATGGTACAAGCCTCAAAGTTCTACATTTTTGGTTGGAGGATAATTGGGGTAATTTGTATTATGAATTATCTAAAACCTTGAAGAAAGTCAAGTAGAAAAAAAAAGGAAAAATTCAAAAAGATTCCTAGAATTTCAAAAGCAAGCATTGATAAAGCAAGATTGAGGACAACACAAAATTTAAAAAAAAAAAACCACACACCAAACCACAACGCTTGCAAATTGCCTCAAACAAGCTATCTGGATGGATTGATGAAGTAGAATAAGGGAGAGGGGCAGAATTCTCTCAAGTATGCTTATTACTTGGATTTCATCTGTTCAAGTTGGCATCCAAGATGTTTTTCAAACTTGGCCACTTGAATTGGGGAGGGGAAGAGAAGAAGAATTGCCTAAAATTATCTTTATGATAAGAAAAGATTGGATTCACTCAAAATTATTAATTAGGGCCACAGCGATAAGACATATATGGAAGAAGAAAGTGTTGGCAGATATCACTAAGTTGCAATTCTGACCTCTATGGAGTAGAAATTTCCATCCAAACTTTAGCATCCTTCATCTTTCCAAGTCTTCCATATAAAATATCTAGATCTGGTTTTAGATCTGAAGCTGAAGTCACAGCAACATAAAAACATTACCTTCCACTTTCAAGAAACTGAAAGTTAGAGGTACACGATAGCATAAAAATGCTTTCAACAGGTTGCCAGGATGACATTCTTCCTGAATTGCAGATTTCAAAATACAACCAAAAAAACCTATGAACAATAAACCCTGTATCAATTCCATCCAAATAAAAAAAAAGAGCACAAAGAGATGCAGACTTCTACGACTCCATTCAGAACCCAAATGCTTAGTAGACAAGTGAGCTAATTTAATTCAATAATATTGTAAAATAAAGAGGACAGCACCTGAAATACTGTATAATTCTCAACACTCATGTTCACAAGATGATATTTGCTTCAAGTAAACAAAGAGCTGAGATATCAGAATGATCAGGAAATAAAGATTTCCTTATGGAACAAGGGTACCAAAATGAAGCTTGAAAAAATTAACCTAAGTATACTTTTAAAAGCAATTAAGGAACAAACAAAACAGGTATTTAAGAATAAGGAACAAACTGTCCAAAACTGGTCTTCAGATGACACATAATTTGTCTGCAAATTAGCAGTCTGATACTAAAAAAAGAAAAAAAAAGTTGTGTAATGAGCTACTGACAGAAGCAGTAAGGAAGACAAGCCTAGTAATTTTCCAGATAGTATTATGTGATAGCAGCAAATGCTCTTAACAGTCAATTAGATTTGATCCAGTTGGCCTCCTCCAATTTTGTTTCACTCCTAGAGAGACTTTAGAGTTCAAATGAGAAGTGAAATTAGGTAAGCTGTCCGCAAAGGACAAGAAGCGAGGGATCTATATTTGTGCCTCTTCCATACCACAAATCCTGCCAGAAATACCTATGACAAACAGGAAGAAGCCTTTTGCAGTAGCACAGTGGCTTGAGTCACGTAAGTGGCTACAAGTGCTTTGAGTTTAGGGGAAATTACTACTAATACACCCTGTTCCAAGCGATAACAATAAAAAGGACTACAAACTTAGCATGACTGATTTTAGCCAGCTGCCTCCAGATCCATTTGCTACCCTTGCTCACAGTAAGAACAGAGATAAGAATTATCATCAAATTGTTGTCTCCTCTTCAGCAAAACCATGCTTCAGAAAGAACTGGCTGAAAGGCATAAGACTGCTGCCTCCAGAAGCCAGAAGAAAAGAAAGAAGCGTTGCTTGCTAACACTACCATCCTGTAGCTCTACATAAGCCATTCAGATTCTTACTCAGTCTGGAGGCAGAAGATACCCACTTGCTGATAACACACAGGGCAGGAAGGTGGCCCTCCTTCAGCCTGCTAGAAAGAAGCTGCGTAAAAACAAATACAGCAGCACTCCTTTCCATGACAGGTTTCAAGATCCATACATTCACTGTCATAGTTTTCTTACACGAAGAGCACAAATATCTGCCTTTTCACACTAAATAATACTTTCCAAGTAGTGGACTGACTCTAATTGCCTACAAAAGATTTAAACATGCTTTAAAAAGAAGAGACAACCAAGAAGTAGTTCTGGACACAGAGACTATCTGCGGGGACTCCTTGATTAAAGTCACTGATTTGCATTTGCTCCATCAGATGAAGACCAAGAAAGTGGTAGAGCAGGAATAGACAGGATAAGATGTCAACCTTCAGCATATTGTAACTTAGGCCCATAGACTGTTTCCATTCTAACTTCCAGGACATACTCTATGCAAACTTAGTCTAAGTGAGATTCTTAAGAGACCACAAAATAACAATTTTTACTGGGAGAATTAGAGAAATTGCTGAATAAAGACAGGGCTTCTGCATAGGAAGCACTGGAAGAAAAAAAGCTTGAAAAGCTTAAAAGGGACTATTAATGTCATAACCAACGTAAAACTACACAAGAGCAACTAACATGCCCCACTGCTCAACTCTACTCGTGTCTTCAGAACCAGGTAATACCATAGTTCTCCCATTTGAAAGCCAGAAATGGAAATACTATTCCAATGGTATCTTTGAAGATTAGTACCCTAAAACACAGAATTCAGTTTTTACAGTTTTAGCAGTAGAATATGAGCCATGACAGCTCATTAACCAAAGCTGCCTTAGCACAGTTTAAATTTGCAATTTTCTAACACTATTCCTTTGTATGACAGTCAGCTTAAATCCTTTCAGATAAATGTTTTCTCATCAAGCTATTGTAAATCCCAAAAAAGGAACAGTTTGCAAGGAACTAAAATGACCTTGAAAGTTTATTTCAAGTTCCCTTCCACAGGTGAAACTTGAATTCAAGAACTCCATTGCAAGAAACAAGAGGGAGAATGTTAGAGTGTTACAGAGAGAAGTTTATCAAGGTTAGCTCAGTTTGCATTAAAATTCTCAGCAGTCACGGAAACAAAAAAAGAAATTGGGCCATAAAGCCAATAGATCTTGTACAAAGTATTGTATCATACTGTAGCTGTTTTACTGGAATTACTTTAAAATTACAGTTAAGACAAGTGAATAATTCCTTTCTATAAAAGGTCAGACTCCAGTTCAAGTGTAGCTTTTGGACCCGCATTCTAAGACTATTCACTGTGGACTTAAGCCACAGGTGGAAGAGGTTACTACTATAAGAAGCACATGTACACAGGGAACACTAGATTTAAGACAAAATCACTCTGAGCCTTAATCAGGCACCACTGGGTACCCACCTGAATCATACCTTCTTTACAAGTCTGAACAGAAAACTGGGATGGTAATTTTGTGCCTAGTGTTCTTTAACATAATTATATAGAAAGCCATCTTTGTGTTTATTCACAGACTTCTTTCAAACAGCACAACTCTATCTCACAGGTTTTGTTTTGTAATTTTTTCAGCTTTTCTTTGCATATTGAAGTGTAGTGTTCCCATGTTACATCTCCTTACACAGCATTTAGAAGATCTGTAGAACAGTTTTGTCTTAATACAGTTTTTTCAATTACAGAAGGGGGGTGTGTGTTCTTCCATTTTGTAAACAAAAGTGAAGACAGATTTAATCTTTGTGGTCTTCAGCTGAACACCTGTCCAATTTACATACAAAATACACAAGCTAACTATTGCATACAAGGACAGAATCTGAGCAAGGGAAGCTATTGTTACATTTCAACTCATGTTTATGATCAGGAGCTTCAAAGACCTGTTGCAAATCTGAAAGCCTAGTGAAATCAGAGTGTAGTAATAATTGGGAAAAAAAACTAAAACACCACACACACAACAAAACCCAAAAATTCACAAAGCCAGCAATTCTGCATTTTCATTAATGTTTAATTGCAGTATATACTGCTTCCCTAAAGAGCTACTCTTTTGCTACTGTACCCTTTTCAAGAAGAAAACAGGTTCTAGTTTTATGCACACACTTACCTGTGTTACTTCCCCCCAAAAAAAACCCAACCAAACTCTAAAGTTCAGGTTAACACATTAAAAAACCCCAAGCCTGACTAATTCTTCGTGTACTTCAGACACTGGATACGTAGCTTGCCCTTTGGGATGCTGTACCCAGATGTGAAGTGACTCTGGCTACTGCTACAGTTATACAAAAGGGGTTACTCAGTCAAAAGAAAAGAAAAACAAAGACATTAATAACATGCAATGGAGAGTTTAATTGGAACATGCTCTCTGAAAGGAAAAGCAGCAGATAAAATCTGCCCAGTCGTGTAGCACCTGAGTTAGTGAAGGTCCTGGAAAAGGTGGCAGCGGCTCACTGGATGGAGTGCCAGCCGGAAGTTCAGAACCTACTGGTAGCACCTATGGACAACGAAGAGGAAACGCGAGTCCATCAGACACGGAACAACCGAAGGATCAGATACCAAGCTACAGTCAGTCACGTCATACAACAGAAGCCTCAACACTTTTTCTGTAGAGACTTCCTTCCTGGAGAGTTAGCATAGAGTCTTTAGGGATTTTTCCAGCAAAGTTGGGGGAAGTTTTTTCTTTGCTTTTGTTTTATTTTTTAATCCAGATTATCTTTAAGTAGCCCCAATTTCCAGTTTAAACAAGCTGCTGTGTTCAGGAGCAGAGTATCTTGGGGGTATTATTTTTCAAGTCTGCAAGAAATGCTACAATAATTCTTCCAAAAAGCAATTAAGTTTCCAAGGAGCTTAATTTATAAAAGGGTGCAAGAATGCACTCAATCTCCTTACAACACATCTATGTTGACTGCCCATTAGCAACAGCAAGCTATGTGCTTCTGGCAAATTGTTCCAAGCAATATAACTTGAGAACAGAAGCTGTCATGCCTGAGGTTGTCTCCACTTGTTGAGAAGCAGATCTATAGATCTCTCATACCAATTTCTTGATCCATCACTTTTGAACCTGAAGGGTGTTGATGACCCACAGAAGATGACTAGGCCATGCAACTGGGTAGAGGGAAGTCATCCAGGTTATGTGGAAGAGGTTAGAGAGACTGGAAAGGTTAGAAGGAGGCATCAAAGCCTCCCCGCCAGGTCAGACAGCACATTCCAGTTAGTTATTTCCATTGTTAGGGAAGTGGGAAGTTCTAGGAATTAAGCCATCCACTACACAATTTGCAATTCTTATTCTCAGCTGTAGTCTAGCTTGCAGTCATGTTACCACTGCTTAACCAATGGTTCAAACTGCAGTAATTACTGCCCGGCGAAGATTCATTCCATAGTTATCTATCCTTCATTACCTCAGCTTTTTTGTGCACTAGGAACATACACGTGGACATTACCTGTTCTGAGGCATAATGAATTTTTAAGCTGTGGTAAGTTAATCATTTAGTTTATAAACAAGAGGCAAAAAATACTTCAAATAAATTCATAAGACAAGTCAAAACACATTGAACTGTCTAGGTCAACACACTGGCCATAAACAAAACAAAACAGACACACGCAGAGCTTAGTAAAACCCAGAATACTAAAGCAATAAGCTCCTTAAAGCTCAAAACCAACACAGAAAGCGAAGCTAAACTTAAGCTTTGAAACAAACAAGCTAATTTATAAGTGAAAACTCCAGGGGAGAGGTAGTTTTTCCACAACCAACAATTGAAAACCCCAAACATTTACTACATTTAAACCCAAGCCTTTGTAATTACAGGTTTGCAATTAGCTGGTTTCTAACTGCTCCAACTGTTCCTGAACCAACATCAGTTTTTCTATTTTCTAATCTTTCTTTTCTAATTCTCGACTTCATTTCAATATAAACGAATGCCTCTGTGTCTAGATTTCCTTCCCGACTTCACTGGCACTTATTCCTGCTCCTCCGTGGCAGAAATTTTCTACTTTGTATGAATACAAAGAGCACAAGGGAAAGACTCCTAATGAATGGAGATGCTAGGAGCATTAGCTCAGTTCAAATAGCCCCAAACTGGTTAATAGCAAGGCTGGCTAACGACAACCGACACAAAGTGTTGGCGAGTGGAAAAGAACATTACAGAAACAAAAAGTAAGTAAGTATTAAGGTTTTTGGTTTGTTAAACACCTGAAAGTTTCTTCAACCTATTTCCATTTAACTTTGCAAAGGAAAGGGCTACCAATAGTTTAAAATATTGAAATGCACTGCCTCCCAACACAGGGAGCCATTTAAAAGAAAACAGGTAGCCTAATTTTGCATATTGATACTTCTGGTTAATAAGCAGGTAACAACATCTACAAC
>NW_009647222.1:481573-497948 GCF_000708025.1 Charadrius vociferus | reverse complement strand
ACAAGATTCAGTAAACAAGAAAGTTTGTTTTCAGATATTCACATATCTTTTAAACTTCTGAAAATTCTGCTTTCACAAATCTAACAAGTGGAAGGAAAAGTGTATCCAGGCACCACAAAAGCAGCAGAGGACTTCACAAAAACAAAACAAAACTAAAACCTTAGCCAGGTTCACGCTTGCCTTCAAGGAACGGGCTCATGATAAGAAGCAAAAGCTAAGCTATCCTGACTAATTTTTGAAACATACAACCACCTCATCTCATTCTAGTGATCATGTACAAGATAAAAAGCTAGTTAAAACAGGCCTTCCAAATTCTATTTGAAAAAACAACAAAAAAGCCAACCACAAAAAAAAACCACCAAATCACAGCTGCTTCACTCTTTGTAGTTTAGAGTAGGAAAAATTAACAGCAACACTAGAGAGCTCACTCAGAGGCACAACAGAATTGGACATACTTTTTTTCAATATGGACAAAATAAAACACGTCTTGAGACAAAATAAAAACAACCAGAGCACAAAACTTTCAGTATTATATTAAATGAAGACACCTCTGCCTGAATAACTATTTTGCTTTATAAAAGGGATTTTGCCTAAGAATATTCACACAAACGTTGCATTTCTTACCGGTACCCTGCTAAGAGGGGGTTTTGAAGGAGAGGTCCCTGGTTTCACTACGGCCGTTGCAATGCTGCTCGATGCCGAAATATAGCTGACTGGGGTGATCACTTGCCCAGGAGTGGCAACTGGTGTCAGCACTGGCAAGCCGGTCGGTCCAAGAGGCAAACTGCTCGGAGGTATACAAGTGCTAATGGATGTCAGGGGTTTAGTTGGTGCAACAGCAGTGGTTGGTATCCCAGGAATAACTGTAGTTTCCATTACCAACGATGTCTCCAGAGATACTGATGGATGCGTTGTTCCCACGTTACCGTGTTCACTGAAGAGAGACCGTAGCTTTTCTTCCAGGGTCTTTATATCATCAATACCAGGAGCTTTAGACTGAGCATCAGCATCAGCCTCCAGACAGTGAATATGAGGCTGATTGGGTAACGGAGCTGGTTGAGGCTGGCTGTGTATCAAAGTTTGCTGTACTGCAGGCAAGTTAGTAACTGGTTGTGGTAAGACACTAGGTAAGGGAACCTGGGGCAACACGGGTGTTGCACCTGGAATCTGGGGTAGTACAGGTGTTGATGTTATTCCTGATGGGACAAGTAAGGGATGTATCACTGGCTGAGTGACTGAACTACATACGCTTGTTGCTACTGAGGATGATAAAGGTGCAGAAATTGGAAGAGATAAGCCAGCTGCGCTGCTGAGCTGCGATTTATCCATAGACTGCCCACTCTCAGGTAGTGGCTGTGGAGCACTTACAACTGTTGTTTCTGCCAGGTTGGAGACAGAACCACTGCTACTAAGCTGAGGAAGCTGCAAAGCCACATTCTGAGGCAGAGACAGGGCAACAGATGTCTGTGGTGCTGCCATACTACTTACAATCTGAGGAGCAGACTGAGATGTCACAGCTGGTGCAACAACACCAAGAGCAGTGACACCAGGAACCTGGGTAGATGGCAGTGCCAAAGACGACGGTGTGGTGATACTGGGGGCAATGTCTCCAGTTACTGGTTGAGCAGGCTGGGATGTGGTAGGTAAGGAGAAAGAAGCAGGGGCGCTCACACTGGACGCGACACCAATCGACTGCTGTCCAGATTGTGAGGCTGGTGGTGGAGAAATAGAGCTTGGCACACTTGCACTTGGTGCAGCTCCAACAGCTGCACTCTCTGAAGGCAAAGTAACAGATCCTGGAAGAGAAACACCTGTGCTGGAGGGAACAGATATAGAAGAAGCAGCCACAGATGCAGGAGGTGCACCACTGCCTGCCATGGTAGAAAGTGCAGGTGGAAATGGTGGTACTGTTTGATTGAACACTGGAGGAGCTGTACTAGGCCCTTCTGTCATTTGAGCATGCCCCATTTCAGAGAAAGCTTGCTGCAAGCTCAGTGATGATGCCGAGTGGGAGAGATTCATTCCAGGACCATGTAGTGGAGATGCAGCAACTGCAAGAACAGAAAAATGTCAGTCCACATGGAAAAGTTCATTACAGTATTATTTCTATTGTTAGATTACGATCACATTTACCTCTCAAAAATGACAAATTCAGGCTTACATTAAAATACAGACTTAAGGTTTCAGAGTCTTACAGACAGCCCATCAACACTTTTTCCCCACTGAGAATCCTGCATAGTATCACCCAAATCATAATCCCTTCTAACCAGCACAGACAGTTCCTTACTTCCCACAATATTTTAAGAGGTGTTTATGAACAGTTTAGTTAACTAATTTCACAGTTTTGATGAATATGTCTTAGCTATCCAGTTTTTAGAGTTTAGATAACTTACCCATATCCGAAGTTTCTCCAGGAACAGCAGATGTGAAAAAGCCCTGTTCTTTTAACCGACTCTCAGGAACAGGGCTGACAATAAACCGTCTTCCTGCAGAATGGACAACCTGGGTAAAGGAGCTAGGAGGAACCCCTAAACAGAAAGAAGTTAGAAGTTTAGTGATACATGGTTGCAATTAAATACATAACCTGCAATATGGAATGTGCACTCCATCATACAAAATAAAAACTTGGCTGCACCCATCCGCTGAAACAGAAAAAGATAACTGTTGAAAAAAATCACAAAAGACTTACCTATTCTTTGTGGCATGGAAGATGTAGGATCTGGCTGTTTGAACTCTAATTTCTGTAAAGTAAGATAAAATTTAAAGTTCTATTCTGAAACAGAAACCCACAAGATAGTTCTTAATGCTAGCTTACTGAAATGTGGGCATTTAAGGTAAGCAGTACCTTGGACCCAAGCACCACTACCAAACTAGTGGCATTCTGCCCAGAAAAATGTCAGCTACAGTGCCTTTAGAGCTTCTCAGCTTAGTGACCGTCGATATAACTAATTGATCTAAACACTCTTTTGTTAACAGGCACTCCAACGGACTTCTTCAAACTTTCCACAGATAAATGGATGTTTCAAGATAGTTCTGGGTGGAAATAAGGCAGAGATTCAGGAAATGTCACCCCTTCTTATTCCCAGCAACCAATTTTAAAAAATGTGTTTTATAACTGAGCCGTCCAATCTCTTAGTAGCTCACTGGGTAGAGGGCCTGAGTCCAGGCTCTCAGTGTTTAGCGAGCAGCACCGTGCTGGGGGCTTTAGTGTCCCGCCTCACAATAACCTCAAATCCAAAAAGCCTCAGCATTTCACATCGTCTGCTTAGTGGACTGTTAGGAGATACAGCAGCTTCAGAAGCATTAGAACACACCAAAAAGCAAAAAGTCTACATTATTTAGCTTTCTAAATGCATTTTAGGCTCTCACCCTGATATGAAACTTTGTCTTCTTTTTTTTAATTTTTAAGCTTTGATATTTCTCATGAAAGAAAGTTTCAGTTTCTAGCTAGCTTTACTCACAAAACCATACCACCCAAAATGGAAAACACAAATAGCTAACCAATCTGTCCTTTACATACCTGCGACCCGGGAAAGAAGCCATCATCTTTTGTCCGCATACTCTCCAAACCCTGATCACCTTCTGGCTCCACGCTTACATCCTCACTTAGCATTTCATCTGCTTTCTCAATAATCTCCCGTACCTGTTCTACAAATGAGTCTCTCTCGGTTGCTAAAATAAACTCATTCTGCACCTGCAAAGACAAAGCAACAACAATTTTCCACAAATTATTTCAAAACTAGGTATCGAATAACCATAATTCACTTTCAGTGCTACTGTTTGTCCTCCCTTCACTGCTCTTATGCACAAAATAAAGGTCATGACACCTTAGAGAAAAACAATTGTTTCTAAAATTATCTCCAGCACAGAAGTATTTGCACTGGTTTACTCTTTGCTGTGGAACAACATTCAATCTCACTTCTTCATCAAATTGTCACCTCAATCTTTGCTTAGCACAGTGAAATTTAAAATTATCTCACTGCAGTTCCTCATATCCAATGTAACATACATTAAGAGCCACATTTAAAGGAAACTATTATATAAAAAAAAGTTGAAAAAATCTGTATTGCAATATGTGTTCCGTGCTTCTTTCTTTCTGTACCATACAGAACTTCTACACTATGCAGGTTGCACATCACTAACTCAAACTCTGGCTGTAGTACATAAATGCAAGTATTATGTTCCCTATATAGGGAAAAGAAGATTGTTCAGCCTACCTGGTTTCAATACATTGTATTGCTTTATAAAAATACATTATGCTGCTTATGTTGGAGGAAACCAGCTTAAAATAGTATACTTGGCATTTAGAAAGAAATTCTCAGTTTAGTATGACCCATGAGAAAATTCTGTCTCCTGAAATAATGCATGGTAAATCTCTCAGAGACAGTGAGTCTATGAAACAGAAGTTAAAGCTGTCAGTCACAGTATCTCTGCTGGGAAAAAGAGAAGGTGCCTTAGAGGTAAAGCCCGAGACATTGTTTTTACATCAAGTTTCAGGGATGCTGGTTTAGAAAAAGGAAAGACAAGCACAATGTGTTTATATCAGCCTTTGCAATGCAGAATACTTACTCGTTAAAAGAAACCTTCAGTGCTTTGAGTTGAGCAATGACAGATACCCATATGGGGGCATCTAACCCAGATACCCATATGGGGGCATCTAACCCAGATACCCATATGGGGGCATCTAACCCAGATACCCATATGGGGGCATCTAACCCAGATACCCATATGGGGGCATCTAACCCAGATACCCATATGGGGGCATCTAACCCAGATACCCATATGGGGGCATCTAACAATATCCTGATTAAAAGGAAACCAGAAGTCTTACAATCAAAAGCTTCCCCAACATTCAACAAGAAACCAATGAGCACAAAGTTCCAGATTCAGTTGTTTAAATTATGTTGCATACTTGCAACTATGTGACTGCATTTTAGATGCCCAGTTCACTTATTTTGTTTCTAATCTTCAAATATTGGCATTTCTTGTTTGGGGAATGTGTGCATGTCTTGGTTTTGGTTGGTTGGTTTATTTTGGGTTTGTTGGGTTGTTTTTTTTTAAAATCAATTATACTTTTATTCCTCCATAGGATCACTTTAGGTATGATGCGAAGTAAAACTTCTTTGTATTCTTTCCATATTTCTTGGCACTTGATTTCATGCTATCAACTTGTTTACACGGCCAATACACATGCTAAGAACCAACTTCTTCCTCTTTCTCAGAAATCCATTAGTGGCTAAGAGATTATTTCTCTCATCACCGATTTGGTTCCTTTTAAAAGGTATGAATCCAGCACATACCACCTATTATTCTGCCACCTCTCTACGCTAAAAGATGAATACTGCACAGGTGCCCAAGAAGCTGGCAAAAGATACTGGGTTTTGTCATCCCCTCCTCACTTCAGTAATGCTAAAACAATCTCAGTTTCATTCAGATTGTACCAGCCCAAGAATATGAGTTTTAATTTAAAAAAAAAAAAAGGTGGGTTCTATTCCACGCTACACAGTGTTTTCATTTAAACATCTCTACAGGGTAAGTTCTTTTCTATGCTTGACCATTACACATTGAATTGAGAGGGTTTTTCTTTAAGAAAATCAAAAGCAGCATCAGTCATTACTGACTTTCAGAAACCAGAAAGTGATTCCCATTCCTTGCTTTGAAGGCAGAATCTTGCCATATCAGTTGAGAACAATGGCAAAAAAACTCAAAGCTTAAGCATGCATAAGTTTTAAAGATCTAGCAATGTCTGCTCTTAGAAAAGCAAACAGAAATTGTTTAACCTGGCACTTTCAGAAAGTTGTTTGCAGTTTTCAAAAACATCAGATTGCAAAAAAACTACAGGCAGATTTACTTTATAAAACCACAATTCTAAGTTAAAAACTGATGCAAATTTTCATGTGAACTGAGCACGCAATATTAACTGTCAACTTGGTATACCACTCTGTGCCCAGAGTTTCTATTTGTGTACCAATAAGGTGAGTACAGACCATACTACATGGAAGAGCAATTCTGAAACACAAATGAGACGAAGACTGGTTATATTACTCCTGTGTTTAAGACTGGATTCAATTCTTTATCTCCAAAATAAATCTTACCATAATGGAAGCTATTTCCTCAGGGTTGTCACCATCCAAATCAAATTTGAAAGTAACCATTTTCCGATTGTGTGTCTCTAGCTGGCACTCCACTACCCGATCACCTTTATTTGAAACCTAAAGCAAAAAAAACCAATAGTTCAAACCAAAAGCATGAGAAATTAAGACTTGTTGCTTTAAAGCTCGCAGAGGCAAACCAACGGTACTGGTCTAATAGAAATACATTCTCTCTTTCCAGTCTAACAAACGGTGCCATGTACAGCATCATTTTTTCTGATGATACATCAAATATTCTAGGACAGTCTGTGGAATCACCGGTGGCTAAGCAAGCCAATTTTGCCATATCAAATGCTCCAAAAAGCTTTTAATAGATGACATTTGGAATGCTGACTCCAGAAGCAGAAGCTGGATATACTGGATAGCTTGTGTGCTTGCAGCAGGGTGCAGCGTATAACAAGACCGCAGAAGACACACATTCCTCAACACAAAAGAAACTTTTTGAAGCTCAAAAAAGGCGTCATCACTACCAAACTATCACCAAAATATAAAAATACTCACATTTAGAATTCTAAGTTTCGGTCTAGCAGTCTTCTCATGGCGAGAGCGACTGCGGACAGACCTCCGCATATGACGTTTAGTAGTCCTCCCTTCATGCCTTCCGCTAGAAGTTGGAACATTCTCGTTGCCATCACTCAATCCTGAAGCAACATCAGAATGTGCACTAAAAAAAAAAACCACAAACCAAAACCCAACTTTATATTAGTATCCATGCACTCCATAACTGCAACAATACAGTTAACGCTACCAAATGGTATTCTTTTCTGGATAGCAGTAGCTGCCTGTTAATCGCAGAATAGGGGAGAAGAGTCCTATCAACACTTAGGGTTGCTTGAATAGCAATTCTATTAGTAATTATTTAACTACACATCTCTTGCAAACTGAGTTGTACAAATACAGCTTCTGAATATGTTTTCAAGCTATCTGTAGTTTGAATTCTGTTTAAGTGCCAAAAGGACATAAAAAAAAACCCTTATGATCCATTTGACATAACACATAAAAAAAAGGGTAAGTTAAAACACTATACATAATCCGATTTACTCCCTCCATACCCTGTTGTAAATCAAAACTTATTCCAACTCTCATAAGCCTTTTTTTCCTTTAGGAAGTTTATTTCCTTACATCCTCAAGAACACCCTCAGTAAAAAAAAATATCCCTGGTGAAAAAGAGATACCTAAAGATCACCCAAGGAAGAATAATCTAACACATGAAACTGAAATTCAGTTTGGTGAAAACAATGCTTACCTATCCATAGAGGAGGCCAAAGGGGTAGACTGAGCAGGCTGTGTTGCTGGAAGGGTCTCTGAAGGAGCGGTCTGTGAGACTCCCTGAGTACCCTACGGATAGAAACCTACATTAAGAAGCCCCCTCAAAGAATACCGTTCCTTTTCAAGTAACCCAGTAGTCTTCAATGTTTCCTCCCAAATCAGCTGTAAAGCTTAAAAGCACTACCTTCTTCGAACTTGAAACAGCTGGCACCTAGACAGCTCTAACTTACAAAAGATTCTAAAGCAAACTGCAGTGAAGCAAATCATCATCTGGGGAGGGGTTGGGAGAGGAAATCAGCCATCCTTTCTACTGCTACGTGTCACTACAGTTTGCCATGCAGCCACAGTCTTACTAACAGAATGTGCAAAAGGCAAGCCAATGCAGAACACGCAGACAATTCAAATTCTTCCTAGCAAGAATAATGCTGCAGGGAATAGGCATGACAACAGATTCTCAAAGGCTATCGGCTGCAGTTTGTCTTTGATATGGCAAAAATGTTCTACAGTATTAGCAAGAAGTGAAGTGTTAACAGGTTTTTGCCTGCAGGATGCACACTCACTTCCCAACAGAACAGCCAGTGGCAACAAGGTCCCCACATTGGCATGACATTCTGCTGTAAGAAAAAGTTCATTTGAAATATTAATTTCCAACTGAAGACAAGCACGGAAGGGATTAGTTCCCCATATACATACACAGTTGCATAATTCAAACACCCTAAATGTATTGTTAGATTATATTCGACATATTTACCTCCAAAACCGCCTGCTGCGAGGAGGCAGATGAGGCCTGTTGTGCTAAACTCACTGTAGGCTGGGGCACTTGAACCTGTCCTCCTAGGCTGCCCATGGGAACTAAAACGTTCTGCTCCACATATGGCTGCACAACAGGAGCAAGATAGCCCGGCTGAGCCATTGCATCTGTGGATAAGGGAGGGGACAGTACGGCAGAAGGAATGCTAACAGAGGCCACAGCAGAGGAAGGTGCAACATTCGAGTCACCCGGGTATTGAGGCGGCAGCCGAGACGGAAAGCCCTGTAATAGAAATAAGAGAGTCAAGTTAGTGAATGTCAGAGTTACTGAGGAAACAAGAGAGTTAAAAAAAAAAAGAAGTATCAGTGTCGGGGGCTCGTTCAAGCACTCCCAAAGGCTATCTTCCCAGAGAAGCAGAGCGAACTGTTCGTGTAGCCAAAGCTCAGCTTGCGAGTCACCATGCTTGAACAAGCAAATTCCCACTCAAAGTTCCAAGTCTAAGGCAAAACAATCTTCATCTCCCAATTCCTGCAATTAATATTTTAAGGGTTGAGACTTGAAATGAATTTTGAAGAATTTTCAGGCTGAACGACTACTGCTCAGAAGATATTACGCAACTGCTGCTAATTCTTGAGACTAACAGCAAAAACGCTCTTGTGTTCTTCCTATCCTCTCAACGTTCCTACATGCTGTTTCTGTTCCACAGCACTCTTTATAACCCCAATGCAGATTTTCTACATCTATACAATTTTTGTTTTAGAAGAACAATCATATGCCGAGTTACAATTTTTGTCACCATTCGGATTGTGCGATCACTCTAAAAATGGCCAAGTAGCTGAAGCAGTCTGTGCCCACAGTCTAGCATTTCATGACTAGCATCGGGTACTTACGTCACATTCAAGATCCATGCCATCTGACTTATTTCTAGAAAGTCCGTGTCCCCCTTCCCCACCTCCCTTCCCCTTCCCAGACGTGGAACAAAGTACTGACATTGCTGAATGTGCTGCCATTGATTCTTTCCAACACACATCCTCCATTTTTAAAATCACAAATTTTGGTATTTTTTTTTTCCAAGTTGATACATCTCTTGGATATGTAGCTGTCCTCTTTCACACAGTGGTTGACCAACGTCCTGCACTATGATTCTGTCATTTTAGACAAATTCCACTGCCAAGGATGAAAAACTCAAAATACCAGGGTGTCCAAAGACTCCTTTCCCCCCCCTCCTTAAAACGGTCCTTTTCCACATAATAGACTTCATCTTCATGGCTTAATGGCTCTCTTACGAGAAGTGAATTGGCCAGGGCACACAGTTCAGATCTGGTACCTTAGAGGAACAGGTAAAAATGTGGAGAAGAGCTCTGCTGGCTTGCAACAATACCTGGTAAAGAGCATCTCCAGCAGGAAGTGAAGCTTCAGCAGCTTGTCCAATGCTGACTGGCAATCCCACGGACTGGACAGCCGGCTGCAGGAGCTGCGGGAGAACCTGGCTGGGCAACTGAGCCACAGGCTGCATCAGTGTGGGAAGCTGGCTAGGGACAACAGTTGATCCTACAGGGACAGCGGTTGCCGCAGCAGTCGTTGCCAGTGTGAGCAATGGCTGATTCATGCCAGCTGCCATTGAAATGGGCAGCGACTGGAAACCCGGCTGAGCCACTGACACGTGAGGAGCTGCTACAGGCAACTGAGAGACTGAGAACTGGGGAACCATGGAAGTTGGCAAGGGCTGTCCCATGGGTAGAAAATGAGAGCCAATGGGGACTGATGGGGCAACTGAAGGCTGAGGGAGAGAAGGTGCTGCAACAGGTAATTGAGGCTCGCCTTGGATGATCGACACTGGTTGGGAAACAGGAAGCTGGGGAGGTAAAGAAAATAGAGATAGATTTTTTTTTTTAAAGCAGGGTTGCAGAAAGCAGAATTTTTACGCATTAGTCAAAGAAAGAATTATTCAAGTTATAGCACTCTGTTAAAGTGGGTGGGGAGCACAGTTGGCAGAGTGGCCGGGAAGTTGGCTGGAGTTCCAAAAGGTCCTCACTTCGCAACACTTCCCCTAAAGAACTCAACAGGCTCTTGAAACAGACACCCACAGAGGGTGAAAGAGCAACGTTCTAATACCCTGAAGCACTGAGTTGTGCATAAACAGAATCGAATTCCCCTCAACTCTGTCCCCAGAGCCAAGCCTGCCTTCTTACAGGAAAGAAGTACACATCTTTCAAAAAGTCTGTCAGCATTGGGTATGGGGACTAAAGCAATGCAGAATGAAAAGCCACTGTGCCAGCATCCAGAGAATGGCAGGGGATATGTCAATTAAAGCCAGCGAACGATGCAACTGGAAAGGCAGTTTAGATAAACAAGCAACAAAACAATTTTAAAAACAAAATCAAGGCTCACATGTTCAAGATAGAGATATGAGCCAAAATGAAGTAATACTCAGTAACAGAAGCTTCTTGACCAGGGAGTAAAGGAGAAGAGCTGAATAAGAAAGATGACAGAGTGGAAAAGGCAGTCCTTACGGTTCACTACCTAAATAAGTGAACATGTTTTACACACATAATGGTGCAGAAGATAGACATTGATGGGAAGCAGAGAAATGTCAAGTTCCTGAAAATCCATTCGTAATATATCATTAATCAACATGCCTCAGGATATTTTCGACAATTTAAAGATCTTTGTGCATTGAAGTACTAACCCTCCCTCAAATTACTCATGACTGTAACGTGTGAAAGAAAGGGTTTCAACACATTTTCCAACAAAATTAACAGTTGTAGTACACTAAGAATACTATTATCTGGATGAATGTTTTGGAACCATTAGAAAAGATGACAAAAGTGGAAGGAGCAGCATGTCAAATTTGCCAGCTGTGAAGAAGAAAATCTTCTGCTAGAAAGAAGAATTTTGTTTACCTGTGTCCCAGCTGCTGCCTGAGGCATGGGCATAATCTGTGAAGTTTGAGTTTGAGAGACAGTTTGTGTGGGAGTGGCGCCAGCAGAAACTGACGGCTGCTGCAACTGGTATTGCCCAGGCTGTTGGGAAGAGGCTGGCTGCTGTGCATTCTGTAGTAGAGAAAAGAGGAAGAAGCTATTTTATCCCCCCCACAGAAGGTTTTCAGGCATATCCTATTTAAATTCTACTTTTTACTCCTTCATAAGTGACTTCACTGGTTCTTCTGAGTCAGCTGAGTCAATTAAGCTTTACCAATTACTTATTAGCATTACTAATCCACCTCCATTATCAGCACCAATTCTTGCAACAGAATTATTTCACTTGTGAAAACAAGAATGAAGATTCCATAAAGGAAGAAAAGGCAGTTAATAGAAGACGATGTTATAGAAGATAGTACTTCCAGTTAGAAGAAATAAGGAGAATGAAGTCCGCCTGTCTAGACAGCCTAACTTGCAAATCCTGACACTGGGAATTCATCCTTGAATGGACCTCCGCTGCAAGCTCAGGTGAAAGTTGGGGAAGACACACACATGAAAATAAGCATTAACATGATTCTAAAAGTAAATTGCAGAAAGTCAGTGAAGTTAATCCCATAGCATGTTAGATTGGGAAGAACCAAAGGATTCCTTTGCTTTTGTCCAAAACTATGGGTTGAAGGGAGGACAGAGGTAGTCAATTGCTTTTAAAGAGTCACAATCCTATACCAAAAGCTTGGAGATTGATCTTACCTGTTGAGTGTGTTGGGTAGGCTGGGATGGCACTGATACACTGCTTGAGGCTGACTGGCCCTGCACCTGTGTCTGGAGGAGAGAAAAAAGAGACAGAGAATCAGCTTAAATCCTATGGTTTTGCAGAAGGCAGTTAAAAATAATTTCTGCCTGGAGCGATCTGGTTGGAATAGGTTTCTAGCTGTCCTTTTGGACAACCAGTCCTTTTGGCCAAATTCCACTACGACAACCAGAACAAAGCAGAGCAATCTGGAAGAGTACTGAACTCCATTTTAAGTCTTTCAAAAATAACCAATACAGAAAGTCTTTGCAACCCACATGCCCCTCAACATGAGACAAATCAGCCTACCAGCTTCTTCTTCCACTGATGATGCTTTAAGAGCAGGATGCTTTGGTATGATAACTGGAAATAGAGGCATTAGGTTTTACCATTACATGTGTTCTAAACACAATTAGGTGTGGGGATAGAAGGGGGATAGAAGGAAATAAAACTATCTGTTAAAAAAGTATCAAAAATATACAGAATTCTAGACCAATAACAAAGTACTCAGTACACATACATGTTATGAGTTCTCTGAGTGGCACGTCAAATGCAAGCTAGAAATCGTTTCCAGACTCACTACCACTCAAAGTCTACCAAGAATTGCATATTGAAGAATCTGGGGGTCCACATTCTAGATAAGACAGAATTTTTAAATGAATAAGCAACGAAAAAAATGGATGAGTGGCATACAAATGAATGTGGATGGTGTAGAGGAAAATGGAATGGATTTTTACTTCTGTGGCTGACATTTTTTATCAGATGCCAGGATTTTCATTATTATTTTTGTGACTATTATATTTCTTTATCAGATCCTGGGAGACAATTAGACAAAGACCTCCAGATGAGTTCCCTGAGTGTGCACCACTTTGGTGGACTGCCTTTTTAGGAGACATATCTGGTGCATATATATCATATCAAGAAATATCTACTAACATTCCTTAAGGCTGTCATCATTCAGCTTGTAGAAGCTTATTAGGAACAAGTTTATTAAAATTACATACTTTTTTTATTACAGAAACTTTGGGGAAAGTAGACTGCCAATGAAAAGAACCATTTTTTTCTTTGCCATTT
The DNA here is from genome assembly GCF_000708025.1 of Charadrius vociferus. NCBI lineage: Eukaryota > Metazoa > Chordata > Aves > Charadriiformes > Charadriidae > Charadrius > Charadrius vociferus. The sequence goes on along the minus strand of NW_009647222.1, from coordinate 484,991 downwards.
TAGAAGTTTGAGGCCCTTATTGGCTAGGATCTAAACACATGCTATATCCCACTGATGTAACATCTGTTCACATTGACTCAGTTTGTGCTTCAAATTCTGATCTTTAAATGAATTACAAAAGATCCCAGAACCTATATTCTGCAAAATAATTGTGATCCCTTACTGTTTTCCAGATGTATTTTACATTCATGAGAAGCCACATCCTGAAGTTTAACAACAGTGGTTTATGGAGAAACAATCCCCAAGTAATTTTCAAACTTCTTGTGCAGCAGCCTCACTCCACAATTTCTCCCACAGCATAGAAATTACTATCTATTAGACTAGTGATTAAAGCTGTTTCAGCTTCAATAAAACACCTTTATTATCCCATACAGAAAGCCTTAAATACTTAAGTTTTTGGTCTTACCACAAAAAGCAAAAAGATTCTCCTCCAGTTTCTTCACACAAATCACAAAGTTGCTAATACTCCAATAACTAAAATGTCAGATCCCCTAATTCCAAGAACAGAAGGATTAAGAGAAGTCTACTTTAAGTAAATCCTCTCTTTTCACAAAAGTTTATCTTATGAAAAGTTTCAGACTACAAGTGCAGATACAATGTATGTACACATACACCTCACAGAGTGTACAAATGCATTATTGACTATTGCAAGTGAAAATACCATAAATGCTGATAAAACACGTAACTCCAAACTAAGCTTCAGTCCTCAAATTTTGCTTTTAAAAAGGACACCATATTCTAGGTTTATAAGGAAGCAACACCTATTAGCAACAGTTGTTTGTGCCACTAATTTACCACCCAGCTTCTTTAGTTTCTTTAATGATCCTGAAAGTATTTTTCCAAAACCACGTACACATACATAATATAGCTCCTTCCATTCCTCTCTTCACACTTTCTTCTCCCAAGCCTGGAAAAAGCTCTTGCATTTTGGACAGTCACCAAACTAACCTTGTTGTTGTCTAATGAAACATTGATCATACAGAAGTTCAACTTCAAGTAACACATTCTCATTCAATGGCTAAGGAGTAGGAACAAAAATACAAAGCAAATTTTACTATCATTGCCGATTCAAACCGTGAAGAAGACACACTTCATTAAACTCAACATTTGAAAGCCAATTTGGTACTCCAGCTATCTCTTGCCAAAAGAAAAACCAGGACCAGGAGGAACACTGACCGTTTGCTACCCTTAACGCAAAAGCCCTACCAGTATTTCAGCTAAAGCTGAACACTGACCAAGTGGGTGCTGACGCCTCATTATTTCATTGCAATCTGGTAAGTTAAAGATCCTACTGTACTACTGACTTGGTGGGAAGACACCCCCCTGACTGCTAATGTTTCGAACCACATGGAGCAAGTCTAAGAACAAGGGTCCACTTTAAGTGCAAGGTATGACTTATAAAAAGCAGAGAAAATCTGGAAGGGTTTGCTCCTGTAACCTGAGGATAGAGTGCAGGTGGTCCTGATGAAAGCGAGGTGGACAAGGCCTGCTGAGTTGAGGCTCCCTGGGGGAAGCAGATGAAGAGCTGCGACTCTTGCAATACCTTCTGAGGCAGCTGAACAATGGGCAATGAGAAGTCTGAACCAAAAGCAGAAGATGACCCCCCTGTAGGGGGAGGAGACTGGAAATCGCCAGTGTCAGAGGAAGTCAGCTGTGAGGAATCACTGGAGTATTCTGGGCTTCCTTCCGGCCAGCTCCGCCTGGCAGAGCCCCCTCTGGGACCTGCTAACTCAGGACCAAGATAGTTACACTGCTCCTCGGTCACAGGCTGAAGCCGACCATGCGACCCTATGCCTTGAGTGGATTCCTCTTGACTGGTCTCCATAGAGCCCCGGTGACTTCTGTAGACCCGCTGGGGTAAAGTTGCCCCTTCTGCTGGAGCAGAAGTCGGTGTGTGCACATGGAACTCAAAGACACAGCTCGCTCTGCCATCACCACTGTGAGAGAGCACAGCCGGGGCAGAGTGTGGAACAAATACCTGGTGGAATGTCATCTGAGCAGGATCTGCACTCAGAGGAGCTGAAACACTGGATAATGGAGAAAGGGGACCCATCCCAGAATCCAGCCTCAGGTTCTGAACATGTCTTGCCAGGTATGTTTGCCCCGATTGAAAGTCGAACACAGAGCTTTGTGGAGGACCACCTTGCCCATGGTTTGACTCAGAGACCTGCTTCAAATGTTGTTCAGTCACATGAGAGTTATAAGCTACTTGATCATAATGCTCCGATACCTGTGATGGATAGTGCATGCCCACCAAATATACAGCTTCTGGATGCATTCTGTAGTGAGCATCCTCTGGAGGTGTTGGTCCAGATCTATAGTCACTGTGGACAGGAGCTGGCTCAAACACGGGATTAACTTGCACATGCAGAGGCTCTCCAGCGACTCTCTGAGCTGCTGTGCTCAACATAACGAATGCCTCTGGTGTCCAATTGGTGGGACTACCACCAGGTGGAACTAAACTCTGGCCAGTCTTCAGCAATGGCTGGAAGTGGCAAGTTTGGGCTTCCAAAAATGAAGTGCTCTTGCGCCGCTGAGCAACTGCCACCTTCGGCGGGCAGACAGGCGGAGGTGAGAAAGACACCGGCCGTTCATGAACGGTTGGGAAAAATATCTGTGAATCTGGGAACGTTGGTGTTCCCCCACGCGGATGCTGAGGCTGTATTGACATGAACAAGACAAGTAATTCATACATTAAAAGTGAAAGCACATCAACATGCACAGTTCACTAGGCAGTTCTGTGAAGTAACTTATTATAGAATGAGTACTCAACTCATGGTCAAAAACATACAATACTTAGGAAATTTAGGTGAGTTGTAAATATCCATTAAATACATCCATGGCAGGCATAGCTACAAATGGAAACATTTGCTTGTGTTAGAGCTGCTTTTCCAGTCCAATTCCAAGAATTCACAAAAATAAACCACTTTTGCTCCTGACAGTGTAATGAGACTTATTGTCACAGGCTATCCATTGTGATCAGTGCTTGAAGGCCAATCAAACCCCCGAGGTTACTGCCACATGGGGAATACAAAAATTCAGAACTTGATAGCAGCAACAATGCCAGAGCCTCTAGGTTGCATTTGCAAGATAAAATGGCATTAAATCTTAATGTTATCCAATGCAAAAAACCACAGTGCTAGTGTCCTATCAGGAGTGTGTTCTGTATGCAATCCAGGGAGCTAAAAAGCAACCTTTTATGACACAAAACTGAACCATTCCAGCCCACAGATAAAAAAAACAGTATGACAAAACTGCAGAGCCTTTTGATTCTGACCAGTTTGATCCCCTCTTTTGATCATACCTTTTCACATAGGAAATTAGCACTCACTGAAACAAACCTAACTCTTGCCTGGACAGTAAAACATCCACAGGTTTAGTAACAGCAGTCCACAGGCAGTTCCACTCCATCTGATGT
>NW_009647222.1:454730-481552 GCF_000708025.1 Charadrius vociferus | reverse complement strand
GGGAAATTTTCTTTAAAGAGAGTGTGTTCTGTACATATTCTATGTAAGAATACCAAATAAATTTGTAATCCTCCATTTTTTCATCTCTGCCTACAGTATGCAGAGAGACAACATATTATCAACTCTAAAGGAAAAAATTTGCAAGAGTCAGTAGCAAATATGCTATCTTTAAGACACATGCCATTTATGACTTTTTCAAGTTGCTGTTTCCACATTGTTCTGTTTCTCCTCAGACCCTTTGCTCTGGAAAAGCAGCAGCAAATTTCCATATTGACCAACACTAACAAGAAGGTCCTACAGGATGAAGAACTATTCCTCTGTTCTGAAAACCAATTCCACACACTTCAGTTACAGATAAGTGTTTCTCAAAATTTCATGTAAATCAAAGCCCAAAACTGAAAACAGACTACCTCCTGTCCTGCAAGCTATCTTGCACCTAACCTTTTGAGAAACACGAAACAGTGGCTTCTTCACATCAAGAAGCAGCTGAAATGGCATTTCTGCTTAAAACTTACAGAAGAATCCTCAAAAGTTTTCATACTCTGAATTTCTAGTATCACTACCACAGCTAGCCAAAGCTTTTAGAATAACCAGCCACAGCAACCAAGATTTAAAAGCTGGTTGTTTTGTGCAGGGCTTAATTAACATTCAGTGTTTGCTTAGAAATTGGAAAATTAGAAGCTGGTCTTCTGACTTAAGGGGTAAGAACTAGTCTTCCCATTACCTTCTGTAGTACAACCAGGTAATTCACATCTATACTATCCTAAAATACAAAAAGCAATGGTCAGCCACTGTTTAATAATTTTAAGTGCCCTGGTTCCCAAAAAAGTTCAGTGTTCCAGCAGCACAGTATAAGCAATAAGGAATCAGCTCTTCATTTTCTCCTCATTTTAAAAATGCCCAAAGCCCAGGATGTATTTAATGATAACTTATCTTACTGTGCCAGGAGGCAAATGGTAACACATACAGGACTGACACAGAGGGAGGGCAGGCTGGAGCGTCGATGCTTGCGTGGAGAGGCAGAGTGCATGGGCAGGACACTTTCCAGGGCTTTAGAAAGCTTTTCTGCAAAGGTTTCTTCAGGGACAGTCCGAAGGTAGAAAGGAGAAAGAGGTGCAGACAGCGCTGGTGGTGGGGTGCAAGGAGCACTGAGAGGGATGCAGGACAGAGAGGGAACAGCAGGAAGGTGGGGGACACAAACTGACATGCTACGACCACGTTGAGGCTAAAGGAGGAAAACAAAAGTTAAGAATTGAACACATAAAAAAAAATGAAAAACAAAACCAGCAAAAACTATAATGAGGTAGAAAAGAAATGCAGACACACAATGAGAGGCCCAATACTGACTACCATGTGTGCAACAAGATATGAGAAATGCTGAATGAATGCCACCACACACTGGGAACAGGCTATGTGCACCTCTGAGGACCTAAGCCTGCCGTAGGTTACTGAGCAGTGTGGGAAGCTCCCTAGTACCCTTATACAAGAACCACGTGGAAGGCAGAATAGACAGGAGAGAACATTTTGTCTGGGGCCGCTAATGTGGCCCACACTGTGTGTACTCACAGCATCTGGTCATCTGACAAATAAAAAACCTAAACAGAAACTGATGAGCATTCAAACATTCATTCTTAGTTTAGTGAGTGGATGTATGTTTTACACATAACTCACAAGTCTCTCTGCTTGGGCACGGCCCCTCCTGAATTAAATAGACTAACTGCATGCAGCTGGCTCTTTATTAACTAAAACAGTTAAACATTACACATTCTACAACATGAGTGGTGGAAAAAAGGTTGGTTTAATGTGTGGAAAATTCAGTAAAATTGGTCTTCGACAAGCATTTTCCAGATGCTGGGCCAATAAAAGCATCAGGATTTTGTAATCCTGCCACAGTCCAGAAGGCCATAGGTCAAAATCCAACCAAATTGGAAGAATCAGAACTAAGTTTTGAGGTGGGGTGTTTGGGGTTTTTTTTGTTATTGCTTTTTTAATGTGTTTTTGTTGTGGTTTTAAGTGAATGGAAAGATGATGTTTTAAGGAGACAGCCTTCAACTGTTAAGTTTTCCCTCTCTAATAGTATATGCATCTTATGGATGCAATCTACAATTTCTTAATATAACCGAAATCAAATGCAGATGTCCAGGGAAAAAATCTCAAGACATCCAGTGGAGATCTGATTTTAAAGACTTCTGATGTGAGAAAAATCACTAGACTGCTCAAAAATTAAATAAATACTTCACCCATAATCTTCACTTGTTCCAAAGCAGGACTAGTTACATATGTCATTCCTGACTAATTCATCTAAACTGTTCAGAAACATCTCCAGTGATGGAGACTGTAGCACTTAACTGTCCTTGTTGATTACAAAAAAAAACTTCTCCCAAACAGTAATTCCATGCTGCAATTTAGGCTTATTATTCCTTATTCTACCTGACAGTGTTGTGATCCGATTAGCCTCCTGCTATTTTACAGCAGCCTTTACAGCTTTCTGTCTCCTCAAGCTCATCTTTCATAGGCTCAGCTTAACTATTTCAGCCTTCCCACATAAACCATGCTTTCTGTATTTCCGGTGGGTTTTTTTTTAATCACTCTCCTCTGAGTTCTCTCCCAATTCACCCTCAAATTCACTCAAGCAGGGTGACAGACTTACCAATGACCAAGAGAAGAACTACTTTACATAACGTGATGTTTGCATTTTTCACAACAGCATGATGTTTTTGACCATGTCCAGCTTGTGGTCCAATGTAATCCCTGACTTTTTTTTTTTCCCCCAGAATAGTTGCCTAGTTAGTTGTTGCTCATCCTGTACTTGTGTAGCTGATTATTCCTGTTTGAGCTTGAACCTCGCTCTTGTCCTGATTGAACTGCATTCTGTTTCTTTTTAGGGCCATTCTCCAGTTGTCAATATCATTTCGACTTGTCATCCTGTCTTCCCAACAAACTGTTTGTAATTATTGTAGTATTCTATTCTGTTGTGTCAACCTCCTGGTACCACTGTCATCATCATAGATAATTTTAGCAGTGAACTAAGCAGCTTTACTATATACCTCTGTCATACGCTTGTTCTCCCACCCCCTCTCAAAAGATTATGGTCTTCCAACCTGTAAGCTAGCCATCCCAAGGCAGTGAAATGCCTTCTGGTCCAATACACGCCCACACATCAAAATATGGCTTACCCAGAACAAGAGCTTATTTAGAGGGATTAAAAACTCATTTGATCAAGGACTAGCAGTACTACACGCTTCAGGTTAAGTGCCTTTGAAAAAGATGGAGATGCTTTGCTTGTGAGTGAAACCAGTATGTTTTCCAAAAAGCTAGTAACACCAATGATTCTATAATAAAGCCTACAACCACAGGTACCAAGAAAGTGAGGACTCTCAAACTTAAGTGTCTCATCTTCTCCTTTATGGTATTACTGCATTATATTATAATTACTCCGCCTCAGGCTTAGATTTTTATTTGTGTAAAAAAACAAGCAACAAGGGAACCACTGAAGACAATGTAACAGTAGCAGAAGTTCTACTCCAGAGTTAGAATAGATTTCTGCATACTTTCATACTCAGATCTAAAAACATACCAAGGAAAAAAACATACCAAAATAAAAGGGCAACACAAACGAACATAGTAGGAAAAATATTTGTGCCCAGTGCAGACTTTCCAGGGAAAAGGAATACGCATGGCAATTGATGAGCAAATCAACACAAGCTAGAAATAAAACTGGGAACAAGGGTGTGGGGTCTTTTCAGTCTGGAGTTCTCACATGCAGCATTCTATAACAGTTTAAAAAAATCTTACCTGCAGAATCTGTAATCAAAGCCTCACAGAACACACAGCAATTTCATACTTATACAGTAGCTTAAATTATTCTAATCCCACCTTCAAATGAAACCAACAGCTTGACCCCTGGTAACTTCATATACACATACACACATCACCTTACCACGTGAGACTAAATGCTTACTTTCATGAAATAGTCTTGTTCTAAGGATGTTAATTCGATCCATAAAAAAAATGTGTAACCCATCATTCTGCTTAAGTGCACTCAAGATTAAGTAAAAGCTTTAAAGACAAATATGCCCTTGAGCTTTCCCCCACCCCTAGACTCAGTTACCTTGCAAAAACAGCCCCTTAACTACTCCCATGAAGAGTTTGTATCACGTGCAAAACTAAACATACACAGACGAGTGCCTGGCAAACTTTCCTCTCACCTTTCAACAGAAATACAAAATAAAATAATTCTATGCACTTACAATACTTTAAGTTCTGGCTTACCGCTGCAGGTGGCTGATATCCTCCATGCTGTTGCGACTGCACTTGGCCAACTGAAGCTGGATATCCCTGAACTGCAGCTGTTGAGATTGACTGGTCGTGCTGGGAACCATACGACACAGTCTGTTGACTGCTCACACAGGATTCGGTATAAACAGATGACCCCTGGCCACTGTCAACTGTCCCATCAGCTGCAGAAGTTAAAGATGAAAATCTGTATTTCAAGAACTGCAGTCTCGATTCACAACTTCAAAGATATTATAATCAAATATTAGATTGATGTTTGCGCCATGTCACATGGACCTTATCAGCATTTTACCTCTTGTAATATTTAAGCTGATTAAAAAAATATTTTTCTTCCTCAATTCTTTACCAATACACCTTAACCTCTGAAAAAATAATCAATTTCAGGACTTCTTTGGGAAGATACTTAATAGTAAACTATGCTTCCTGTAATAGGTTAGACCAGAAATAGAAACTTAAATCCCACATTGTTATGAGTGATCTTTCAGGGGGGTTTAATTATTATTTTTATTTCCTTAATTTTACACAGACATATAAAACAGGTCTGTTGTGCTGACTGGCAGATGCACTTCATGCAGGCATAGTAGAAAATTTAAAATCCCTATTACCTCAAGAGCAGACAGTAATTTGCTTTCTAACTTCACCATTCCAATACAGAAGTTCCCATGTCTCATCATTATTCAAATACTGATTCAAATGTAGAGATGGCAGAAGAGGAAAAGTTAGGAGTGTTTATTTATCTTTTCATGTATAATATGTAAAACCAAGTGAAACCTTTTTTCAGAAAAATTATGAGCTGAACTGCTTGTGTATTACTCTAATTTCCACCTTAAACATAAGTTAGCGAGGATTCAAATAAGTGTTTTTAATAGCTCTAACTGCACTGGTGTAAGAGTATACAGCCTTCTGCAGGGCCAGAATATACTGTCCCTATAGGAGGGCACCAAAAACTAGGACATATGTTCATGCTTCAGGTGCCCCACGTCGTTTAGAGCATTAACTTGAAACAAAGGAAAATGGTTTTGTGCTAAGACACTGGACTGTGAATTGTGCCAAGACTTGGCCCAGCTAAGGCACAGGAATGCGTCTTATTTTGCTGTGCTTTCTAGTGGTCTAATGTTCTTCAGCAGACAGCAATGGCAGACAGCAACACCTTAAGATATTTACTGCTATACCCACCAAAAGTTTAAGACTCTAAGGGGGATAATTGTGTAAGTGCAAGAGTTTCTAAATAAACCAGCTGACACACTTACAAAGAATAGATATACTGGGTTGCTGGAACTGCAGTTGTTGGTGTTGATCAGCTTCTGGTTCTTCAGGCTCCACTTGCGTAGAAACCGATGCTGAAGTAGTGGGGACAGGAGCAGTACCAGTGACTGATAGGGGATGCTTTGACCCTGCATGGGAAGCACTTGATGGTTGCTGTTGCTCCAGCTGCTGCTTCTGACTACCTTCTTCCTGAAGTTTCTTCTCCTGTTCTTCTCGCACCAACTGACGCTGCTCTCGCTTTCGCTTAATCAAAGATACCCTGTCCTTGATAGCTTTCGCCATTGTCTTGTGATCCCCTTCACAGACATAGCCAGATTCCACCTGAAGGAGGATATATTCACAGAATTCAGACTGTCATAGACAGCCACTGTTGTAGTGCTACAATATAAGCTACCACTCTCTGGCACTAACATCTCATTTGCAAACTTCTGAAGCTGTTTTATTTCTAGACAGTAACAACAGCAAATGCAGAGGCTGACGGACTACATTTCACTGTCAGAAAAGGCCAGTACTTCCGATGTTTTGTAAGAACGCCACCACTTACCATTTCCTGTGCTACATCCTCTGGGACATCTCTCTCCAAGTCAAAGGAAAACTCTATTGCCTCATTATCTTTATATTTGCCTTTGAGTTTTTTGATGTCTTCAATTCGCAGCCAGAGTTTGATGGCAATTTTTTCTCCATCATCTTCCTCTGCTAGTTCTACCCGTACTCCAGTCTCTTCTTGGAAGAAAGCATGATTCAAAAGGTCCTTAATAGCATATCTAGCATATTGGGAAAGAATGTAGAAAGCACACACAGTTACAAAGTTTTCATAAAAATATTAAGGAATATCCTTGCCTGATGATTCCTCAAATTTATTCTCTACGTTTCACGCTTCTCTCATGAATTGACAGCCCATCACTCAAATGTCTATTTAAAAGCATGATGGAGAAACAAAACGCAACAATACTACAGATGTACAAAAAAAATTATCACACATCAGTCAGCAGAAGTACCAACAGATTTAAGCCAACTGAACAGGATATATATTAACTAAAATAATAAGAAAACTTGAAGAAACAGTTTGTTTATACTGAACATTTAGATCCAACACACAACCCTTAGTCCCCAAATCAGTACAGTAATCCAAATATGTATTTCAGTCCATTTCAAGATCTTATCAAAAGCCTCATTTAGTAAATTCAGCACTAGATAAGCATCATGTGATTCCTTTCATATTTTATACTATTTTGAACCACTTCAACCTGCATGCTGTTTGGCACAATTAGAAGCTTTGTCCTGAAGGTATAAAAAAAGAGATCTATGTTCATATACGCACAACATTAACAGTAGTAGTCTAAAAGATAACCATTTAAACTAAATCAGAAGAAATAAGTGATGTACAGCCAACAAAATTGACCTAAAATGGAAGAAAATATGAAGTTTAAAACCAAGAAAAAGAAGAGAAATTAAAAATATACAGCAACACCATCAGAAGTAAAACTTCAGAGTTAATAGAAGAGGATGAATAAACATCCATGAACTGACAAAGCTAGCTCTGAAGAGAATAGCGGGAAGCTAGAGGAGGGCCAAAGGCTGAAGCATTCTTAAATCTGACATTCAGTAAGCAGCAACTATGTAAAAGCAGGAAATATAACAAACCCCACAAATAAGACATCAGAGCAGTTACAGATTTCCTGTAATAGTGTAAGTTAATCACTTTAAGTAGAAGTCAACTTGCAGAAAACATGGATGAAAACGAGTAGAAAGAATTTAAAATAAAAAAAAATAAGAGCCCTCAATAATCAGCCATAAAATGCCAACAAAATCAAAGGGTGGGGGGAAGATTACAGAATAACAAACCAATCGATCTATATACCTGGGAATCCGGAAGGATTGTTCTCCGCTATTTTGCTGACCAGATCAAAGTTTTAAGAAAAGCAGTAGAATGGCTGAATAAACTGACATGCATGATTACTATAGCATTTGTACTTTTCCTGACACTGTTAAGTCTCCAAAACAATCATTTAAGCATCTACCAAAGAATAGAAGATGCAGAAGTAATACTGACTTCCCAACTTTCATCAGAACACAGAAGACCCCAGGAATTAACTCGATCTGGTATCATCAGAGACAAGACTCAGACAGCAAGTAATACCTCTGGTCTGAAAAGAAAGCACTTACCTTTCACCTTTGTTTTGCCGAATGCAGCCCTCAATAATCTCCTTCACTTCAGGGATTGCTACTTTATCGAAGCTGGCTGGCTTGACACCCTGGAACATACAAGTAACAGAGAAACTAAAAGGTGCACTTGATTTAAGTTTTGATTGTATTTACAAACCAACTACTTTTTCTCAGTAGATAACTGGCCTGAATTCCGCACTAGTGCAAACTATAGAGAAATCTGACCCCAATCTTACTGTTCATCTGTTTGTTAGTGACTTTTGCAAACACTTTCCCTCCCCCCCTATTTGTCAGCTACACTTCCAAAACAGGCGGCTTTGGCAGTTAGGTTCTCAGTTACGATAGGAGAATTGTTTAGTTTCCATGGAAGTTATGCTGGTTAGAGGCGAGTGCACAGACTGGACTGAGAATGAAAGGAAATTTTTCCTATGTAATACTAATACACAAATCCACATAATTAATTTAACAGTCTTCAAAGGATTCTGCTGCTTCCCCGAATGTTTCCGACATGCCATTATATGAAGTAATTTTGGTATAGATTTATTTTACAGGAAAAACCTTAACCCAGAATGATCTGGCTGGATCATTAAATAACTTATCCAGTGTTTAAAAAAAGAAATAAAAAAGGCTTTCCTGTATTTTAGCTCTCCCCAGAAGACGTACTATAGTCAAACCACACTCTTGCATCACTGCTGTTTTGAGTTCAGGAAAATGAGCTTAGCAATACAGACCTTTACAAAACCCCTTCAACAACATCCGGCAATCCTTTCTCCAATACATGCTAAAGCCTTTGCGGGAGAGCAAAACAAAATCTAAGTATGATCAGTTACTCAAATCAGTAAAGCAAACAGGCCATGAGATATGACCATCTGGGAATTCTGCAAAACACTGCAGGCAGAGCCAAACTTCATCACTTAATCATGGCCAGAAGCTCTATTTCAGGGGCAATTGTCCACAATAGCAAAATTTGGCACTCAATTTTACTTGATTCAGCCTTTAGCTTCAAACTCTGCATTTATGACAGCGGGATGAGAGAGGATGAAGACATCCTGTTCAAATTCTGTTATCCGAAGAGCCCACGTTTTCAAGGCGAACAATCCTGAAATCATACATTTGATACATCTGACCCTGTGTCACTGGTAAATCACAACTAAACAAGAAGTGAAAATCAGTCTGAAGTACAGAAATAAATTAACTAATAGTACAAGCATCATTATTCGTGTCCTGATGAGAAAGTACTTCTGCTGATATCCTATACAACACTGCTTCCCACCAAACAGAGCCATCAAGACATGACTCTTCCCCCTTCTTCTATTGTCAGCGGGAAACAAGTCTTCAAACAGAAAGGTTCGAATCTCTGAACCAGAGCCTTTGCAACTACAGACTTTCATTTAACTGAATGTGAAGACTTAGTATAATAATAATTTCCATCTATATTTAGATACTTTTTCTTCCCTTCGCCAGATGTGGCAGTATATTGACTTCATATGACCACGACCTAAAATATTTTATACCACACTCTTCCAGGAGAGGGCGCAGCCAACATCAACTTCAACAGATAGAAACACAACGACTGGGCGAAGCACGGAAGTCCAGTCTTTCAGTACACAAATCCTATTTGTGACTACATTTTACAAAGATGTTGTATCTGGAATTTTTAAAAGGATGAAAAAACCCTGTAGAAAGACACCATTTTTCCCTTGATAAAAACTTCCTGTTACAGCAACATTCTGGTTACCTATTTCTTCACTTTAAAATTTGCTCTTATGAAATTCTAGTAATTGACATTCACAAAACTGAAGAGTATATTGTGACCAGAATAAGCCCCGACACACAGTCAGTGTGTCAGTGAACATAAACTTAATGCTTTTAAAAGCTTTACTGAACATTAAGACTTTTGGAGATCAATGCCTATGCTGATAGGACAGCAGACTGAAGTTCGGATGGGTAAGTCTAATACTGTAACCAGGTTGTATCACAAATCTCCAGCTTCCTAGCAGGACATCACAGACCCTTATACTCTATAGGTATTTCTAAAACCAGTTTTAGTGTTTACTGCTGGCATCAAGTATCTGTTTGCATCTGTCTCTACTCATACAGCAGACTAGTCAGAGATACCCAGCTTTAATGACAACCAAGCTTAGAATGGTCCCAGGAGTTCAGCTTCACATATGTAGAGATAGATGCTTCTATACATAATTAAATGCTCTCCTATACACACACACATATAACCTATGCAATAATTATTCAACTGCTTATTGTATATATTTGTACCTAAATTTGCCAAAGTTTGACACATTTAAGTCTCCTAAATAGCTCAAGCCCCAGACATAGCTACAGCCTGCATGTATGTTAATTTACACTATGGCAGCAGCAGGAAGATGTCAGATCTGTGACAATCTCATTTCAGAAAAGCTGAAAGCTGAGTTAGACAAATGATACAGTAAAATACTAACATAAAGCTAGATCATGAGGTTTTTTGTTAACTATTTTACCACATGCTCTGTTCTTGCATGAAGCCTGAAACGGTAAAGCAAAGAACAGATTTTAAAATCAGTGATTCAGTCTGCTACCCTGTGTTTCTCCATCCTGAAAGAAATTAAATACCTGATGATAATCTTCAGGCCCTTCTATGAGCGCCATTTTACAATACCCCATTTTGTGAATTCCAAACCACAAGTTCAGTTAAAAAGAGAAGCCCTCACCAGCCTCCTCCCAGCACAGCTTCTATGTTCCTAACAGCTCCTCAGAAGATCTAGGAGAGCCTCAAGCTAGGGCCTAAAATCATAGGATTCTGTACTGAGGCAGCTACTCATTTCTCAGATTGTTTCACAGTCCCTAAGAATGGTTGTCTAAGTCTAGTCTACAGTGCTGGCCAAATGACGTAGTCCAATGCTGAAGTCCAGGCTACTTAAGTACTATGAGCTTTTAAAAGCTTTTTCTTCTCCTCCAAGTGCCAGGGGAAGTGACTAACTATTTTGCATAACAAGACAGAGGATACTAGGAATGATAAAATCAATATATCAATGAACCCTTTTCTACCCAGAGTTGCTTATACACCTTAATCTGCCATCACAGAGAAACTGAAGGGATGTCAGGCCCTGCAATTCACATAACCTTGATGTGTCCTTAAGAGCACATGAGTTGTGCAGCCAAGCATACGTTCATTAGTTTCTGACCCCAAAGGCACTCGAGTACCTGCTAAGCCATTCAGTATTTCCTGGTTTTCACCACACTTACTGCAAGATGGTCACATTCTTATATGCCTCTCCTGGTCCCCAGAGTCCTCAGAAGAATCACAGGACAACTCAAATCTTTTAATCTACTAGTCCTATTTCCCAGTGGCAGTTTAATGAGACCTAAACACCCAAATCCCACTAGCATTTTTTGAGTTTGCTAAAGAAACAGAAGGAAGAGCTCTTGCAGAGAAAAAGAAAGTCTGAATAGGTATAACAGGCACACCGGAAAATCATCAATATTTTCTCAAGCTACTACCCAAAATAGCATGAACTGGCACCGCTGCTGAAAGCAACAATCTCCTATTTTCTATCTCCCATTCCCACACCCTTATCATTTCCTCCCTTTTGCCAGCAAATGCATTTATACAGCTGTATAATGAACTAGATCATGGTGTTTATCAGACTTGAAAACAAATCCCGCCAAAAAAGCCTGCAGCCGTTTCCAGTGAGATGAAGCTCCCCAATCTGATTCTCTACACTGTTGCATTAGCTGTCAGGCTGACAGAGGAAAAGTGGTAGTGCAAGAGCTAACAAGGGCAGAACTGCTTCTTTTTACAGAAGTCCCAACTTAAAATAAAAGCCACTGCACGCTGACATTTTGAGAGCACCTCTAAAATATGGGCATATGTAGGTAGCACGAAGCACAACTGATGCCAAAACTAAATACTTATCTTAAGCAGTCTTAAGCGTAAGAAGGTATTTCATATTTCACTTAAGATGTGATAAAGTTTGTGACTTTATCAGATTTTAGTCAGGTGAAAAAAGTATGTTCCAAAATTCAACATGCACATTTATGTGGTTATTTGGTCCTTTAAAGGCAAGTTACTCTTAAAAAAAAAACCCACTAGATTTTCAAGATATTTTAAACACCAGAGTATAAGCTACCCAGGACGACTCCTCACAATTTTTGCCTAGAAACACATACTATTTTGCATTAGTTAGATCTCCAGATTACTGGGTCAGTGGTTTAGCATCGTATTTTAATGCAAGAGATACTGAAAATATCATTTACTCCATAAGAGAAAGTACCATCAGTGCTGTTTAAATTTTACACAAAAGCAAAACGAAGACAGAAGAAGTGTTACATACCCTCAGCAATCCCAAACTTAAAAAAAAAAGAAATTTAGATTTGGAGTAACACCACAGGTGGAAAACAGCAGAAGCAATAAGGGTTTCAGCCTTGCTGTTCAGGATTTTACTCTACATTTAAAAAATTACAGGGGAGAAAAGTACAGTCAAGTTTAAAAGCTGAAGACCCCAGCTATGCAAATGTAAAGCAGTCCAGCAGATTTGTCAGGAATTCTGATTCACCCCAAGATCCTTTCCTGTGGCTACATACTATAGAGCTGAAATTCCTACTCACCTCTTTAGCACAATCCTTGTGAGAGCAGCAACAGTGGGAATTAACAATTACAAATACGGGACAGATCTCTCTTTTTGTTAAATCCATCAGGAAGAGAGACGCACACACCAGAGTTAGTTAGGTGCTAGTTTCCGATGGGAATCCACTAGGCTGTGGACTTAACGCACAGCCGAAGGAAAGCAGACATCAAAGTTAGAAGGGAGCATTGTTTTCTGTTTGACACCTCTTGTACTTTTCCAAGTCCAGTACATGAGGCTGCAGAGATCTGAGCTTAATATCTGCTTTTGCCACTCAAATACTGAATAGAAAGAATCAATTTAAGCAAGAGCTAAGTGTGTCCTTTCCTGCCTGCCCAGGTAGTGGTAGGGAGGAGGAAGAAGAGGCAGAGCAGGGATCCTTTACTTCCTGCATGTCCCCGCCCCCCCGCTTGGCTGCTCTGCCTATTCTCCACCCAGGTTTTCTGCAACAGTTTAAGGCTGCAAGTAGGATCATCATCCAGTTCACTCCTGCTGTTCCAGAAGTACGCTCTTAAACAGAGGGGAACAGGTTGGTTAGTGCACTGTTCTGACCCAAGGTTGCTGGCAGTAGTTTTGTACAGGGTGGTGAAGGCAGCTGCTGTTTCTCCTCTTCTTTCCATGGAACTAGAAAAGCACACATGCAGCTGACTACAATTTAATCCTAACAAAACACAAGTCAGCACTAGGATAATATAATATATTCCACCTCCATCCTTCCTGACAATCACATTCTGCTAACACTGGCAACATCATCTGCTTTCCTTTTACTGGGTGCTTAGTGTAAGTGAATAGGGATTTGAAGGTGATTTTCAAACTGTTGGATAAAGTTAGAAAGCTGCATCGTTGCTTGTTTTACACCACATATACACAAATAATCCACAGAATAATATTTTCTAATACCTCTTGCTAGACTCCAAACCTAAACCTGAAGTCTGACATCTTTTATTTCCCCTCTGGTATCTAGTTTCAAACAGCCATTGTAAAACTGGCTGTATTTACTAATAAAATGAGTTGTCCACAGCTTCAGGGCTTTGGCGGTTTTCTTTTTTGGAAGGACAAAAGGAGCACTGCTCCTTATAATAAGGATCACATACACCATTTTAAATTGTGAAGTGAGCAACTGAATTTTGACCAACTAGTGATGATAAACTGTGATAGATAAAAATCAATTTCAAATTATCAAGATCACATTTCACCCCAAAGCAGCATACCTAGTTCCTCAATTATACCACAATTATACCAGCGTTGTTATACCATACGACATCAATGTTGCAAACGCAACACTTTATCCTTTACTGGGCATTTTAGAAGTCTTCTCCCCCAGCTGCTGTGAAACTTTAGAGGGGTCAAGGGAAAAGGGATCATTAAAGATTCTGCTATGATGATCAGCCTTCCAACTGCTTAGCTAGGCATTTTATAACCACCACTACCCCCCAGTCAACTGTTGATTATCATCTCCATTTTAACAGTGCTTACTGGTATCATGAATAAAGCATGTTGGAATTTTGCTTGCCCTTGCTTATAGATTTTTTTGTTGTTACAGTTGCACTCAAACCAAATAGATGCTCTGCAATCAAAGCAAATACACTTCACTAGAATAAAAACCTAGTATTTTGCACACCTAATTCAGGCTATGCTTTTCTGGGGTAAATCGCATGACCTGCAAAGAACATTAAATGTTTCAGCTTTTAACAAGCACAGAGCCTACCTGTCCCAGTCTAACCACAATTCTTGCTTGGCTCTTTTGAAAGGTGCCATAACTGCAGAGCTTGAAAGGAATTCTACCGTAACTGATTAATCTTCTCAAACGAAATGTTCTAACATTGCAGTCCAGAGGCTAATAGAATCAGTAGCAAAGTCAAATCCCACAAACAAAGTAATTAAAGTCTCTATATTTTCTTTTTGCTAAGTTGTTAACATTCTAGTTTGAGCCAGTCCCAGGCTGCCACAAACCATTAATTCCAGGAATTTAGACAGAGCATATGATTCCAGTGGAAAACAAGCCAATGATCCTACCTCCTTCCCCATAGTCTCAAAGAAGCCCCCAGGCAATGGTATATATGGCATTTAAATTGGTTTACCCCATGATCTTCTAAATTTCACCACCTGCTATTATATTAGTTAGTTATCCAGCCCTCAAAACCCCTATGTTTAACCATTTCACCACCTTTTCCTTCTCTAATCCTTCATCTTAAATCCTGTTGTCTGATGTAGAACCAATCTTTCAGATTTAGTTCTTTCCTTATTTCACACAGGGTACACCTATTAACTACGTGATAATTCTCATGCCAGTCCAATCGAATACCTATTGTGAAAAGGAAGACTTCAGTTTAAGATTTTCTCAGTTCAAAAGAGATATGGGTTGCCTACAGAATATGGATTTTTATTGTTCTCGTTAAAAAGCAAGCTAGAGTAGTTGGGAATGCAGTGAAAAAAATTTAAAACAATGCAACACATTTAACAGAAGTGAAAATTCAGCTTCTGATTTCAGTATTTTCATAGCAATTAATTCTGGACAATTGATAATTCTGCCAAGAATTAAATCAGTAAATCCTGCAGAATAAGCTCTGCATCAGATCAGTATCCTAACAGAGTAAATAGCATTACTGCAATACAAGCAGTAGGAGCAGATGAAAGCTTCCAATGAGCTCGAGTTAGCTCATGAGGCACTATTTAGAATAGGTTTTCTTCTCTTCTGAGCAAAACCAACAATTGCACATTTTGAACCCAATACCTTTTGAACTTGGCTGATCTACCATTATCCAGATCAAAATTCTTATCTCAGCTATTTAAGAGCTCTGTGTCACTGAAATAGCTTAACCAGTTGGTCTTTACCCTCTGCGATGCAGGTGTGTAAGTAATCCAAGTTCCATGATTCTTAAATTTCTCCAGACCAGCTGTCTTCATGACTTGCAACAGATAACCATGTATGCCCAGATTTCACAAACACATTGTAAAGACAATAGAGGTACTGTAGTATTTATACAGGCCCACTTGCTGCATCCTCACTGATCACAATTTAGAAACTCTTTTCCTCCTCAGTTTACCACCTACTCTCTAACAATTGAGGCCAACAGTAAAAAATTCCCAAACATACTTAGAGTATACACATAAAATATATGTATACTCTTGTGTGTAAAATACACACAAGGTATATTTTTATTTTGATTGACACACCCATACTAACTGCTTATTAGTAAAGTTTGTGAGGTTGCTTAAAAGAAGCCCCCAGTCATTTGTATGAGATAATCTTTGGTGACAAAAATAAAACAGACTCCTCATTTGATTAGCCATCACTGCTCGCTATCACCTCCACATTCTACAACTGATCTCGAAGCCCAGGAGCTGACACTGACACTGCCTGCTTAACAAACTTCTTTGCCAGTGTCTCAATACTGTATTTTTACTTATTAAAACCAGGGAATTTGCAGTGTTAAAAGCCTTACAAGACAAAACTACAGTAGTGTTGCTTTGTTTCCACACAGTTAAGTTTGAACGAGAACTTGTCATAACTCTTCCTAGAAATCGTTGGCTGCAATCCTTTCCAGCACTCTCAAGTAAGAGGCTGTAACAAAGTAAAATTCCACTGTATTTGTGATAATACTGAAACACAACTTATGCTATGCATCACTGCTGAATATACATCATGCCTTACAACTACCCCTTTGACTAATTGTCTAGCCCAACACACAAGGCATTTTAATGGGTTTGCTTTAGACATGAAAGTCCATTGTGCTTCAGCACCTCCAGGTAAATAAAAATATCAACCTATTTCAAAAGTCCTAAGAATCTGGAGCCCTTATGACTAGCTAAGCAGATGGGTTTAGTTAAAAATAGATTAATTAATCACATCACCTACTGTAACTGCAGTAATTCTAACAAACAGAAGAAATTACTCAAGCTCTAGAACAGGAAATTTTGAAACTACAAGGCAGTACACAGTTCCTTAGTGTATATAGCTGGGAAACAATTAGGATATCTGTGCATGTAACAGGGAAAAGGGCCTTGTTTAGAAACACACAGTATAAGGATAGAAGTTCTCCCAAAACAACAGTAAAGTCTGATTGGACAAGTGGACCAGGCACCAACTTTTCAGTTTTCATTCTTGCACCAGAGCGTAAAAGTAAGGTCAGTTTAATCTATCATGCACAGTTCTTTAACCTCACACTTAGGAGCAGCGATGCCACCTTATCATCCGAACAAGAATATGCAGTGGTGAACATCTTGAGCTAACTGAACGACCCTTCGCTTTATTGGGACTTCAGCTTGGAAATGGCTTTCCAAAAAATACAGACATGCCTAGACACACACTTCAGTGCTATAAATTTAGAAATGCTGCAGTGACACAATACTAAAAAGCGTCTTTCTTCTATTTTCAGTGTGGAAAAATACATTTTTGAAAAATCAAGTTATATTAGTTGCATTCTCTGCTTTAATCAGCTACCATTCTGACACAAAAACATCATGTAGTACTCATTTTTATATTCAAGTACAGCAACAGTAATTCAAAAGCCACAGGTTAGTTCCAGCAGACTTCAAACTGAATTAAAAAGAACAATCTAACACAGGCCACAAAACACATTTGGTACCAGAACTAGCCCTTAGAAGATACCTACTAGAGGATAATGTTGCAAACACTGAAAATAACACACAATTCAGACAATGCACCAAGAGTCAACGTCCCTCTTATTTTATGACTTATTCTAATAGGAGTGAAGGACTTCTATTTGTATACCAAAAGATTCAAGAGTTTCAGAGGGTGGTTCTAGAAAGTATCCCTGCTATGCAGAGAATTTTATGATGGTGGTAATGGGTGGTAAGGCAGAAATATGTCTCTGAAAAAAGTTTACCTTAAAACAACAAAGTCACAAGCTCATAGTGTTCGGAAGCTTCTAAATACTTACACTGGACAGAGAAGCAACAGCCTTTTTTCCTTTCTAGAACAAAAACATTATGCACAAGCTACAGAGTTTCTTACATATACATACGTTTAAGCCTGTTGTGTGTCTCTGTTTTTAGGAATAAACAGTACCTACAAAATCAGGTTCAACTTTGGTGACTTTCACTCTTCTAAGATAGAAACAAACAAAAGCATTCAAACAGGCATACTACATACCCCCATGTCACTGCCTATACTGGCAACAGCTCTGAGTAACCTGGAGGTAACTATAAAGAGTTATGTCAAATTTTGGTGGAGTTCTGGCCTATGACTCACATAGTAATCTCAAAATAACTTATTATTACTCAACACCCTTGTGAGCTTCCGCAAGACTAAAATTTTCTTTGACTTAGTCCTCCCCCTGTGCAACTACAGTTGACAGGACAAGAAATAGTACCCCGTGCATTCTTAATGTCAGTGCTTTTGACTAGTGGTACTACACTGACAAATAACGTTGAGCTATCAGTGTCCCCACAGTAATGCTTCAGTGATTCATTAATGGTTCTCATCACTCTGCAAAGCCAGGCATTTTAAAAACACTTACCATCCCCTTGTTCCTAAGAGCCACCTTCCCATCTCTTGTTAAATTAACGTAACCTCAGTTAACGTAAAAGCTAAATAGATGTCAGTACAGGACAGAACACTAAATATTAGCATTACAGTTTTAAAAGGCCTGATCCTTAATAAATGAACTTTTAAAATTTTTAAATGTACATTGTTTACTCAGTATTTTATGAATTTATTTAGGTTTCTAAAAACATATTCGGAAACTCCGCAATACAATCAAATTTTAGAATTTCAGATTTTAAAAAATCCATTAGATCGTGATTTTATGCAACTCAACCAAAGCTCACACCATTCATTGCCCTTTTAATTCCCGATCATTTTGAAATCATACCCAATTCAAAATTGCTAAGAGACATACTGCAAGCTCAGCAGTGAACAACATAAATAAGAAATACCTCCTTTCACAAGTTTGTTTTACAACACCAATATTGACAAAACAGTTTTAGCTGTAATCTAAAAGCTTTTAATGCTGAATAGTACAAATGCCTTTAAGATCAACTCGTAAAAATGAGCTACTTTTAGAAAGGAATTCAGTTGATCGAGCCTTTTTCCTTCCAGCTTCAGATATCACCTGCCCTAGCTGTGCAAGCCATACAGCATGTTATATCTCAGTGTCCAAGCTGATGCCTACTTTTTCTTAGTTAGATCATTGTCATTTCTTAAAGAGGACTTCTAATTTAACATGCAAAGCTTCTTAAGATATTATTGCTTCAAAACCTTGAACACCCATCTTCCATTTTTAAGGCTACATATTTCTGAATTGATGAGTCAGTGACTGAACCTCCACCCAAGAAAATTCTTCACTCTTTAAAGACATCCCAGCAAAATGCTTGCAACTGAGTTGAACAGCTACGAGATGCAAGTGGTAAAAGCTTAAGCATTCTTTAGTCCTTTCAGTGTGGTGCAGAAGAATTGTATATGATGTGCAATATTTTTTTCCCATTTGAGATTCGAAGTTTCTTCTTTCAATGAATACAATTACAGGAGTTTTCCCTTTCTTACAATTCATCTATTTCCTGTGCCTGGTTGAAGGTTTATGGCCTTTCAGTAACTACTTTAACAAAAGACCACTTGCTCTGTTTGAGGGTTACCTCCCCCTACTTTTCCACTTGAAAGCTTGATAGAAGGGGTGTCTCTGTACCTATCTGAACCAGGCCAAGAAATCAAGTTATTCAAGGTAAAGAAACAGTTTTACGTATGCCTAAAAAGAGTTGCATATTGCTTCCAGAAAGCAAAAAAGGACGTTCATCAACATTCATTAAGCACTACAAGTAAAATTAATCATGTCTATAGGTTAAGCATTTATATTTGCTGCCTAGGACCCCTCAGGAAGAAGAAAAAAAGAGCTGCGGTACTTTATCCATTGCATCTCTAGTGAAAATGAAGTATTTGACTAGTCTAGACAGTTATGATGCCTAACTTTTAAGACACTGAAGAAGAGACTAATTTCTCCTCGAATGACCAAACTGCAGCGCTTTGTAACTGCCTGGTTTCCAGCCAAGAGAATGACCTTCACTCTAACCAGTGAGCTTCAGTCCCCACCAGTTACAGAAATTAAGGATTTTAAACCAGTCAGACGCTGCCTGGTCAGGTTACTCATTAGGTACCTTGTTCCCTTGGGCCTTTTTTTAAGCTCTGTAGAACAGAGCAGAAAAATGTTGTGCCTACTCTGTGGAACATTTCAGTACAGAACTTTTTTTTTTTTAAGTCAAAATGCAAAATGCTGCCTTTTTTTTTTCCCCCACCTTCTCATCTTAAGGCCAGCTCAGAAGGCAGACGTTTGTTTACAGAGAAGAGGCTGGCTTTTGGTGAAAGCAAGGACAAGTGCAAAACTTCACTTTGTCAAAGTAAGCATGGAGAAAATTAACTACAGAGCACAAGTTCATCAGGAGAACTTAAAAGGTAAGTTTATATAATGGGAAGGGGGCAAAAGAGAAAAGGGAGTTTTCTGCTCACACTCAGCTGATTTGTACATTTGAAACTAAGGATGGTCTTATTAACTTCTTTGCAATTAATATGTTTAGATTTTTATGTTAGTGGTAGATATGCAAGAGAGAGACATCTCATAATAAACCCATTAATTGTCTTTTTACTAGTCCTAGGACTAGTCAATCACCTAGAAAATGCAGGTCTCGGGACATCCAAATATTAGAGATTTTGTAAGTGTGTACAGGTACTGGTTACTCAAATAATCTCTATGCTGCAAAAAGAAAGTTTGAAGGAAATATAGTGTCAAAGTAATCAAGGTCTGTACTACATCTGTGAGCGGTAACTGCAACATGAGCAAGAGAAAACCAAGCTAGCTTTCGAGGCTACTGCACGGGTTACATGGGTCTCACCAGAGGCTGAGACAAAGCAGCTGAAGCTACTGCAGTTAGTTACGCCTTCACTGCACTGCTTCCCAAACAAACTAAATTAAGAAATCATACTTAAGATGTCTGTTCTATAAATATCTCTGTTTTGATTTAAATGCACATGTAGCCCATTTCAAATCTCTCCAGTGACTAATTACTTAATTGAAGTATGCATGGATCAGGTCAAAGAAAATACACCAGTCTCCAAAGAGCAACGAAGTCAGACAGGGAAACTTTCCCGAATTTTACCAAGATCTTACACTCCTTTATTTGTGCAAGTGAGTATGTAACTGAATTAAGTATCTTTATTACATTTTGTATTGGAACCTATTGCCTCTATTGCTTTGATATGGTGCAGAATTAGAGAGGAAAAAAAAAAGGGATACCCATTTCCTAATCTAATAGTGTATCACACCGCCAATTGTGCCTGCACAAGAAGGCAGAGAGAGAAAAAAAAAATGAATCACAGGAGCAGGCACGACTGCCTTAATAGTGAAGCTTGTTTTCAGTTAATTACAGGCTTAAATGTTTTTTTCTGAGGCCAAGTAGGCAGCAAATGCTTAGTGGATGCATTCAGTCCCAGATGAAGAGACATACTGCTTAAACCTCAGAGGAGGTTTTCCCCCATCCCAATAAGGTAAAAGTCCCAAGAGTTGCCATTTCTTTAAGTACCAACTACTGATTTGTTTGGAACCATTCCCAGCGAACAGCAGAGGATAGCTTCAATGAAGAAAATGGGGTTTTGAGACAAAATTGCAACATTATGATTTAACGAAAACAAAGAGGAAGGATAAACCCCTTTATGTTTGAGTGACAAGACATGCAGATCTCATTTTCCTTTCTAAAGAAACTGCTAGTGAAAAGGTCTGGACTGCGTATGCGAGAGGATGCAAATACAGAGGTCAATACTCTGTGTCAAACTCCTGCCAACATCCTTACCAGAACTGTAAAACAAAGTTCAGCCTAACACCTTGAGCCCTACAAATTGTAGACAGCTGTGGTTTTGTTTGGTTTTGATTTTTTGGGGTTTTTTTTTTTTTTTTTTAAGCTAGGCACTTACCCAGATTCTTCTACTGAAAGAAGAATTCTTCTAGTTAAAGTGAGACAGAAAACCAATTTAGCTGCACTTCTGTTTCTCGGGCCAGGGAAAGTTTGGGAACTTTATGCTAGCACTGCTTTAAGGAAAAACAGGAACTTCCCAGCGAGACAATGTAGACAATACAGACCAAGCATCTTGTGAACAGCAGACTCATGCAGCAGTGCTACTATCCAATATGTGAAGCAACAGTAACTGCCTAGGCCAAAAAATGTCTCACGTCTAGGAGGAACTTCAGCCTTTAGATTCAATACCAAAATCGTTGCTTACCTAACTGTGTTATTTGATCAGAAAACTGCTTCCAACCACAAGGGAAGACCCTGAACAGAAGAGGTAGAACACATAACCGAGTACTCTGAGCAATCCTGGCAAATGCCCCAACCCAACGTTGCAGTATCTGGACATCAGCTAGAGCAATCTTTACCACAAAAGGTGTAAGGTCAAAACATAATGCGGCTGAAGGTCATCTTGGAAAAAAAGACCAATGCACAATCAAAATGGGAGAAAAGAATGTAAGCTGGTAGTACCAAGCCCAGTCCTGAGAGGACAACCTAGGCATTAAGACACCCTTTACAGGCTTCTGTCCTGAGCGATAGCAAGGGTTTAAGCTAACAGAGCAACTCTGCTTTTTACTAAGCCTAATAGTTACTGCAAAGGGGGTGAGGGAAATCAATTAATTTAAATATGTATCACCCATGCTGAGTGGCTTCACTTTTTGATCTTACTGCCTTTGGGGTTTCAGTGGTTTTTAAGCTCCCACTTGGCATGTCTGTCAACAGCGGACCATTGTTACTGCCTTTCCCTCTGGTGTCTGCGCATGCATATAGATAAAATAATCTGTTCATTTAAGGCACAGCAAGAGTACAGCTGCTACCTCAAAATATTTCTAAATATGCCTAGGAAAGTAGCAAACTAAGCTGTTGAAATGGAAATGTCAAACATCTTCCACAAACCACATTCACCTTCCGACATATATTAGAAGGAAATGTGTTGGTAAGTACTGTTGGGGTCACCTACACAGGAAGTTTTCCCACTCTACTCTGTTATTGATGGTTCGCACACAGTACTTAAATACCGAATTTCTCAACTGGCCCACCCCTCATCCACAACTGCAGACATTGTCTAAGCTTCTAAAGTCTCATTTGAAAGGAAAGAAAATCTTATTTCTTTAACAGGGAGCAAAGGACAAGGGCAGAAAACTATGTGGTTCTCACATTGGTTCACAGAGGTTTCAGAGTGGTAAAAAGCCTAAAAAGTATTTTATTTCACTTTCATAACATTGTTCTGCTTTCCACATTATAGAAGAAACAACGAATTCCGTATTATCAGATAAAACATTGCTTTAATTCCAGATAATATTGTCTTTTCTTCACTGCAAGCCTTGCTTGAAAGCTATTCAAGTTTTGTTTGTGGGGTTTGGGGCGTTTATGGGGTTTGTGTGTGGTTTTTTAAAAAACAAACATTAAAAACCCCAAAAAACAAACAGCTTTGTAACTACATTGAAATAAACAAACCCAAATATACCAAAGTACACAGCCTTTCACTCTCTGCCTAGAAGCAAATAAATGTACATTTCATTTACCTTCCTGTCCTTTGCTTCTTCTGAAAGAAAACAAAGATTTCCTTGATTTCATATCAAAGTATATTTTAGAGAGCTCTAGCAGTAGATGAAAGTCAGAAATATTCAACAATTAAATTTAATCTGTGAACCATCAGCAGCAGAGCTGAGTAGAAGGTGATGTCAGACAGACCAAAAAATTACTAATGTTTCTGATCCACTTAGAAGTTCAACAATAAACCAAAAACAATGGGGAGAAAGAAGTATCAAGCACAATAAACAAGTGGTAAGTTCAATCCTCTTAAGTCTCTACATAAGTTTGTCTACTACAAGTCCCTACAAAGCTTTCTAATTGCTAAGTACTACACAGACCAGAGAAAAAAAAGCTCTTTAAGACCTGGGGACTTCCAAGCCTGAGATTGTCTCAAAAGCCGATTCTCACCACAGCCCAGTTCCTAGTACTTTTCAAGGAATGGGCAGGGCAGTTACAGCAGGTGTCCGTTCTGAAAAAAAAGCACCCATCCAAATTATGCTGCTTTGGCTCTGGCCAAGACACATACATAAGCATATCAAAAACACATCACTAAGACTGTTTGGGTAAGATGCACAGTTTTCTTTCACTGATCCAAAGAGCTTGCAAAGCAGATTACACTGTAAGCGGAGTAAAGGCTAGACTTTACCCTTGTTTTCCCTCTTTATTTACAAAATTACAGATAAGTCCACCAACACGCAAAAAGAACCAACTAAGGACTCTGCCTGTATATATATATATATATATAAACTTACTGTAACATCTGTTCAAAAAACCAAAACAACCATTTATTCCTTCTTTCTTCCTCCTGTACCTCTCCAATACTCCCCTTCAAACAAGGGATAGTCTTTTATTTCACCAAGCCTTCCCTCAGAATTCATTACTTCTGACATGAAGACCCTTTCTTCCACATCTCTAAGTCAGTAATTATATCTGCCTTTTGCAGTGTGAGGCATCAGGAATAAGAGAGCATTTTATTTTTCCAAACCTAAGCAAGTCATTTATTAAAACCCCTACCTCTCCAGGATAAAGCACCCTAAGATTAACGGCAATTCATTTGTCTACGGATCAGAGAAAGGTAAGGTTTCTTTCCTCCCTTTGCACATCCTATTCTAAGGAATCCAATGCAATTTTTCAGTTCCCCAAGAGGCTACCTCACTATTCTTTCTGAATGCTTAGATCAGAGCATTGAATGTGTACAGTTTGTTTCACTGCACTGGTATAGTCTTCACAATGCTGTTTTAGAGATCAC
Organism: Charadrius vociferus; assembly: GCF_000708025.1. Classification (NCBI taxonomy): domain Eukaryota; kingdom Metazoa; phylum Chordata; class Aves; order Charadriiformes; family Charadriidae; genus Charadrius; species Charadrius vociferus. Next base: position 457,408 of record NW_009647222.1, on the reverse strand, counting down.
AAAGTAACTATAGCCACAACCATTCTTAACATTTCTAGCACTACTGTTCTGCTTCCTACACTCAAGGTCTGTAGGTTCCACTTAGTCTAGTCAGATGGGCAAACTCAAATCTCTTGCTTGCCTTCTCAGCCTTATTTGGTTTCACTGGCAATGCTTCCACCACCACTACACTTCCCAGCACTTCTCAGGGTAGAATACTTTCCTGCTATTTATCAAGTATTTCCACTGCGTAATTATAAGAAGTGCACCTGACACACAGTAGCTAAGGGCCATTTGGAATTCAGTAAACTATTAACTTAAAATCACTCTAGGTAACAATTTACGATTTGCCTTGGCAGGCAGCTAAGCCAAAGTGGTCTGAATTTGTGATCCAGCTTTATTTCAGAGAACGAAGTTACCAGCTACTCTTCAAGACTGAAAGACTTCCACCATCCCCCCAGTGGCTTAGAAAATAATCTGTTATTATTCTAATGTGTTTTGTTGTTTGGGTTTTGGCTGTTTTTTTTTGGTTTGGGTGCTTTTGTGGGGGTTTTGTGGGGTGTTTTTGTTTGTTTGTTTGGCTTTGGTTTTTTTTGTAACCCCCATGCAATACCTTCTTATATCCTGAAGGAAGAGTAGGAACACATACAAAACTTTATTTCCATTCACAGACTTCTGACTGACTGTTTGGTAAATTGAACCGTCCTGCATCTTTCCACCTATCCCTCAAAAACCTCGTCAGCTTCTTTTCACCCCCCACACACACTCACACAGTACCATGCTACCCAGCTGTACTCCTTTGCTGCTAGTGGTAATAGCTGTAGAATCAGTAGTGGCGAGGGACTTACACTGGTCACTCGACGGTAGATCTGCGCAGCATTTTGGCACTCGGAATAAGGATACTCAGACGTGGCCATCTCTAGCATACACATCCCAAAAGCATATACATCAACGGATTCATCATATTTCTCCTCATACATCTCGGGGGCCATGAACTCTGGGGTACCTTAAATTAAAAGAACGATTCAGACTCTAAATGTCTCAAAGCGAGCAGAGGCTGCTGGCGTTACTCACCGCAGGAGGAAGTGGATTGGCAGACCTGTGAGACAAGAGAAAGTGGAGGCAAAAAGAAGAGGGAGGAAACCCTTAGTCACTGTTGCAGCAACATACTTTGTGAGTCTTCCATTGCAAGGCCTTTATGGAATAAGAACAGCGTGAAAGGACGGATGCAATTCCTGTTTTATGTGTTAGTTAAACATACTGGATCAGGCTGGAGTCAAACGGAGAGGAGGGGGTAAGAAGAGGGGAAACTGTAGACTAGCAGTAGGCTGCAAACCAAATACTACGGAGAGTTAAGACACTTACCTTTTCTCTCCCTGTAAGAAAGGAGGCACATTAAACCTTGTTTCAAAAATTATCCGACTGCCCTCTGCTGCAAAAGAAGTAGTATTGGTAAGAGCCCACGGCTAGTCTCTGACCTGGTGCTTTCCATCTACTTTTTGAAGTAGAATGGTTTAGGAAAGGCCTTGCAATGAAAAACTCTTTTGCTACAAATATAAATCTTCATGAAAAAATGATAAAAAGTAATTTTCTGCAAAGGCCACTCACCACAGCCCTTTTCTTCATATACTTACCTTCCCACCTGCAGTATATTTATAGGCCTACTGCAGATACAGGCATTAGTGAGGGACATCCTACAGTCAAAAATACTCAGAAATACAGAGAGATTGAGTTACAGGCATAGAGCGTGAGATTCAACAAGTCCCATTTAAATAGTGTGCAGAAAATTATTGCCCAGTGAAGCATCACAGCATCCCCTCTGTAAACAAAGGGACTGTATTGTATGATCAGATTTACTTTAAGCCAGAGATGCAAGTTTGCTTTTTGTAAATTTAAGCACAGAATTATTTCCTGCAGACACCAGATTCAAGACAGTTTACAGATCACTCTATAGCCACATTGCTTGTTTTCACCACACTAAACCAAAAAGAGAACGTAATTGCAGTCATTTATCCAAAGGCTAACCATTAGCAGATAACTAGATACAAAGTGGTAATTTTCCAATGATAAATTTGAGGATAAGATGAGTATGCTTAACAAATATTTTTTGACACTGTATACTTTTCTTTCCTATTAATACTTTGACTTGGTTAAGAAGCAGGAAATATTTCAGCAGCAGCTTGCAAGACAATTTACAGGTATACACCATTGATCCCATCTAGGAATCTAGTATAGGACTGTTGAGTAATACTGTATTTTAGCAAGCTCTAAATACTGACAGCGAGAACAACTTTATTCCCTGCAGTCTATTCACCCAACTATAAAAACAAAGCTGATAAAACCAATTCTTTAAAGAATTCACCAAAAAGACCACACTAATTCCATCAAACCAATTTCTGAAAAAGGTTATTAGTGGATACATAAGAACAGAGCAAGTATAAGGCAATACTTCCCCAATGCATCCTCCTAACTTAACTAAAAATCCACATTCTATAGACCCCCTGAGTAAAGCATTATACCACAGTCTGCCTGTGATATAAAATATATATAGAGAGACTTTCTTTGATATACCTTAGCTTCTGTTTACTCAAAGGATAAGAAATTTAATATTAAGCCCTGGTGACAAAAAAAAAATGGCTGTATAAATTAATGCTAGCCTAAATATCAAAGTGTTCTTTGGTCACCAAAATGCATTTGTA
>NW_009647222.1:445695-454673 GCF_000708025.1 Charadrius vociferus | reverse complement strand
CTAAACTGTTGGGCAGGGCAATGAATCTACATTCCAAAATACTTAATGTTAATATACGAGTATCAAAAGCACAATCAAAATTTCAACACGTAATCTCATCAGGAACACAGAATGACCTCAACAGCCAAAAAACAAAGCCTACACATTCCCAGGCTTTGACCATGTACCTCTGAAACCATATTTTTTAAGGAAGTTTGTAAAAGACTCAAGTTTCCAAATCGGTAGACTGGCTCACCAGCCTCCAAACACAGGAGAGGCTTACCTATCACACTTTTGGCAAAAGAAGCTCGTTTCAGGGTTGCCAGACCAAGGTCTCCAATCTTGACTGATCCAGTGGGGCCAGTAATAAAGATGTTGTCGCATTTTAAGTCTCTATGAATAATAGGAGGAGTGCGCGTGTGTAGAAATTGTAAGCCTTTCAGTATCTGACGGCACCAGCTTCGCAGTACTTTAATTTTCATCACTTTAAATCTTTTCAAATACCTAATGAAGAAAGTAACAGAAGGTGAAACAGGTTCTGCTAACAAGTAGTAGACTATGCTGTATTATTTGCTGTTGAAGTAAGAAAGCAGTAACTAAAGAGAGGCACAAATTTCAACTTCATTTTCTAATTTAGAATCTACTTGGGCATTTCAAGACTTCAGAGGAGCTGAAGATGATTTCCCCTCCTAAAACTTAAGCTGCCCTATTCAGAATTTCTAACCCCATTCTTCTAGCCAGGGGACTACAGTGCTGAAAGATAAGTGTGAAATGCTTGATCTATAGCTAATAATTCATTTGCAAACACAGTCACCCTATGGTAACTAGGCAGTTGGCTTGCTAAGTATCAAGGCACTGTTTCCCTGACAAAGAGTTAAAAGCTTCTGCATTGCAACAATTCTTGAATAGATAAAGAGGGTTTTTTTCTTCCCTTTTATCCTGAAACTGCTTAAATAATTACAACCTCTTCATTGATTAAATGCAACTGGGTGGAAAGGTGGGGCACTAGAGCCGAAATACTAATAACAACCAAGTACCTACAGAGTTGTTGCAAACTATGCAAAGTCTCTGAAGTCATTATACCTTAGTCATCAAAATTAGTCCAAGCACTCTGGTCAAGGATTCCAGGTTGCACTTTAAACCTGCTTTAAATTTACTTGTTGAGTTGTCAAGCAAATCAGAAGTTCTTAGAGATCACTTCCTTGGTGCAGGATGGGATTCAATGACCTGAGTCTGACTGGTACTACTCACGACTTCAAAAAGATGGACAAATACAGTGAGGGCAGGGAAATCTTTAAAAAAGCTCTGCCAAATAATTGACATGGGAAAAGTTCATACATAAAAGTCAGTATCCCTTTGCAGACAGAATGTGAACCAACCGTAGTTGTTCTAACATCACCACTTTTTACAGTCCCATGTCAGAAGAGTCAAGTTTCATACCAAAAATATTTTCCAATGCTTAGAATCTAAGACTACGATCTTATTCTACTCCTAAATTTCAACAGATCAGAGATGCCACAAGGTGAATAACCTATGACAGTATTCAAGTGCTTTCTAGCAGTGTATTCTCACAACTCCACTTTGGGTAAAACAATTTGAAGTGAACAGTTGTTGTTTTCTTTTGAAAAAGGACAGGCTAAAATACTTGACAGAAAGGAACTAGCATGTTGTGTAGAGCAAAGACTTTTTTTTCTTATTCAGCTAACATTACTCAAAGCCTCAGATAAAGACCAATTTTGCACTACCGCAAGACTAGTAGTAAACTCTGTGACCAGCATGGAGTCTAGCAACTTCAATCTTAAAATAAAACCAAGTTATGTTCAATTATCCCGTGGTAATGTTCTGTCTCTTCTGCATATCCACTTAATCACGAGAAAAAGTCTTGATGAAATCACTTGAATCAACGCCAACATAGAAATGAAGTATATTAATCCCTTTTACTTTAATTTCTCCAGTTCAAAAGAAGATCTGGAAAATCAAGTTGCTAGCAATAATCCTGCTGTGAAAACAGATCTGTAAAAGCAATTGGGACCCAGTTCCAGAAGGAAATCAAGCCTCAAAACAGAATGTAAAGACAGTCAGGGAAAAAGCCAAGCCAAGGAAGGAGACAAACTGAAGGAGGTTCTGGATCACATCAGCTACCACTTGAATTCTTGCTATTGACACAACCCTCATTCATCTCTCTTGAGCCTGTTCCAAAGATCACATGGTAGGGGCACTTCAGTTCAGCATCTGGAATCCCTAATTACATTCTTGGTTTCAAATATGCTAGTCTACTGCCAGCTTCTCACTGTTAAAGGACCTGGGTCCAACCATCACCCAGCATCCTACAGTCTTGCTGTCATTTTTCCATAACACTGTCATGAACTAAGTCACATGTCACTTAAGGCAGAAACCATTTTAAAATGGAAGCATATGTAAATACACTAAAATACACAGACAACCCTACTAGCCAGTACGTTTTCACTTTTCCTAGTATCATAGGACAACTCCAGCTTGAAAAAACCTCAGGAGGTTTCTAGTCTAAGCTTCTGCTCAAGGTAGGGTCAGCCGTTAAGTCAGACACAGTTACTCTGGACTGTATCCAGCCAGGTTTCTAGTATCTCCAAAGATGGAGCCTGCACAACATCCTAGGGCAACCCGTTCCACTGACTATCACTACTGAAATAGCTTCTCCTTATATCAGTCTGAACCTCTTTTGTTTCAATCTATGTCTGTTGTCTCTAATCCTCCCACCATGCACCACTGCAAAGAGCCTGGCTCCCTCATACATTCTGGAAGACTGCTGTTAAGTCTCCCCAAAGGATCCTCTTCAGGATGACCATGTTCAGTTCCCTCAGCCTCTCCTCACAGAGCAAGTATTCCAGCACCTGACCATCTTGGTAGCCCTCCACTGAACTTATTCCTGCTTAATCAACATCGTTCTTGTCTATTTTACAGGGTACTAGTCAATTTAAGAGAGACAGATATTTGATCTTAACACAGAATACAAGCAAAGATGAGAACTTGAGGCTTCCTTAATAGTTAGCTTCAATGAATAGAGAGAAACAGGAACTAGATTTTGGCTTGGTGTCTCAAGGTTGTTTGCGTTGGGTTTTTTTGAAGCAGGAAGGCTGCTGACCTATTGCATCTCAGCTCAAGGAGCTATAGGAAACCCTACTAAGTTAGCAGAAGTAGTTACGAAGGTATGTGTCCTACCAGACAGCTGGCATTCATTTAAAGTGGATCAGAAACACACATTACAGCAGCCTTGGACAAAACTAGTGGCTGACTAGTTTGGTCAGACTAAAAATTGCTACCTTCATTAGTAGTATAAAGACTTAAAATAGGCCATTTTTTTTCTGATATTTTAATTCCATGATAGCATATAATATCAGAAAGCAGTTTAATTCTTTACAACAATTGAGTTGTAAAACTTCTCCATTGGCATGCAGAAGTTCAGGGACTTCTCTTCATGCAAAATTAGAAATTTGTCCAGACAGCATTTGAAAATAATGACTCCAGAGGATTTTAACACTATTTATATGTATATGTACCTAAATGTATAAAAATACAAAAAAAAAGAAAAATTTATTTTAAGATAGCATCACACTTTTCTGGTTTTTTTTTTTTTGTTGTTTTGTGGTTTTTTTGGTTTGTTTTTTTTTGTGTTTGTTTTTTTTGTGTTTGTTTTTTTTGTGTTTGTTTTTTTGTTTTTTTACAACAAGTGACAACAATGTTCATGTCCCAAGTCTCAAAACAAGGAAGGTATCACCTTAAATGCAGGTAATGTAAACATACTGAAAAAAGACATGGAAGTAATACTCAGTCAGCCAAGTATCATAAGCAAACACAAGTGTGCAATGTAAATCTAGGAATGACACAGGTACATGAAATACTTAAAGATATTATATTTGGCACATCAGAAACTTCCCATATAGTTTACCTGTCAAGTCACAAGTGAAGTGGACAAGAACAAACTAAATCACAAGTATAACACAAGCTATACAATAATGGGGGGAAAAAAAAAACACTCAGAAGTCTACAGTTTAAAAGATCTTCAATTAAAGAGTCCATAATTTCTTTCTGGCTAAAATAATGCCTTCATACTTCAGAGTACAAAATAATCCTATAGCCAGCAAAGCTGAGGTATTGCTTCCTATCAACACTCTACTTTAAAATTGTCTATTATTTATCTTCTTGCTTAGGCCACCACATAACAAGCCAATCCAAATATTAAAATCTCTAAGGGGGAGAAAGGAATAAGAAAGAAAAAAGTTAAATTTAACACTACATATCCTAGCATAAAATTAGGTAACTTTAAAGACATCTGTACAGAGATGTAAAACCTTTGCTTTATTACAGCTCTGAAAAAGCACATGAAGCAACAGATCTGCTACTTTATCTGAAATACCTTAAATAACCTCAGAAAAGTCTTCCCTGAACATACAGCTAAAAAGAAAGTTGCAGTGTTCTCCAGTACTATTTCAAGAGACAAACACTTCCCTGTAATTGCAGTACAGACTCCCAGAGAGCCATTTTTTCCTTCTTTAAGTATGTCCATTTGTGGCTATCAATAAGCATCGTAAAAACACAAGACATTCACAGGCTATTTTAACCAAATAGATTGCAAATTGTTTCCAGCTCCTACAGCCTGCTTACACATTAGGATTTGAATGCCTCTCCAAGACTTAAATAGGCACTGAATTAAGACAAGGACCCACCATCCCTGCATTTCAAATGCTGGCAGTTTTATTTCCAGTAGATTAATGGTGACTGGATGCTCGCAAACGAAATCATAGCTCTGCAAGTTTCTACAGTGCAAGGCATGATTTCAGTGGAACTCCTCGTAGGCTCTGCATACCACTAGAGGGCCCTCGCGGCAGTTTGATTTGCTGGTGTCTACTTTTAACCCTGGTTTAAGAATAGACCTGGTTTCACTCAACTACTTCACAGGGTGAAATTGCAGGCATCTGCATACTTTCAGATTTTTGTTACATACTGCTTCATGAAGTTTCAGCTAAACAAATAGGTGCTGGGTTGTGGGGTTTTTTTCTTTTTACGTATTATTTGTACTGCAGTAACACCCAAATCATCCCAAAAGAGGCAAATTAATTCCTGCTTTGAACTTTACAAACCCACTCATGCTAAATAGAAGGCAGCTGGACAGGAAAATGAAAAATTCTGAGAAGTGAAAATACAGCATTGTCTTCCTGAGCTCTCAAAACGTGAAAGTTTTCTGCATGTGCTTACTAGGACATCACAAGAAAGAGCATGACAAGCTTGCTAACTTAAAAGGATGTTTTACCATACCTTGCAGTGCTAGTAAGACTCCTCTTAAACAAGAGTTCCCCTACAGAAGTTTAGTCCTCAGCAAAAGGGCTCTGTTCTAATCTATTTTGAAATATGATCTATTTCTAGTGCTCTGATTTTGTGCTAATGATTCCTAAATGCTTTGACATGCTTTAATTTACTTACGTTTTCAATGTTCCAGATGTCATGAGTTCCGTCACAAGAACAATACACTTCTTTCCTTTGACTGTAGACTCCCAGGAATCATAGAATCTGACAATATTGGGATGCTGAAGCCCTTTCAGCATCCCAGCTTCCTCTTTAAATCTTTGTCGCTCTGACTTGGACAGCTTCCGATCCTGATGAAATAGAAAAGGTACATCAGAAAGCTTTGATTTATTTCTTACTCAGAGAAGCAGCAACTTGAAAAACAGTTGAGTACAGTGAACAAGTAAGAATCAGTAGTCTTAAATGCCATTTTGTTTGCAATTACCCTTAAATATGCTGTTTAGAAGACATTCTATTACAGTCTTTTTATCATATATTTTTTCTTACAGTCTGATTGCTCCCAGCGGTAAGAATTGCAAGCCTGCAGATTATCTCCTCTTCCTGTTTCCTCCTCCCCTAATAAATTTAATCATTGCCTGACGAGGTGGAAGTGGGACATAATGTCCTCAAATATTGAAGTGCTCAAGAATAGGCAAAATTGGATCATTTAAAGCATCTCTCAGGTTGTACATAACAATAATCTTTAGTTATCCCTATGTGTATAATATCCAGACCACAGGTAACAGATTGGATTAACCCTCCGTATAGGGGCTAGAGCATCAAACCTCTCTAACATATAGTATGTAATTACAACTGTACAAGAACAAACGAATGAGTTGGATTTTCTTTGATTAAAAGTTTGACCTCATAGTTGAGCAACTCTGCTGTAATCTAGCATCAAGGAAAACAAAAACATAACTCACACTACAGACAGAAAGCAATCTTTTGGCCAGATCATCAAGAAGTATTCCTGGACAGTATTGTTGTATTATCTACCAACAACTGGCTATCAGATATCGTCAAGACTCTGAGCAGCTATTTACCAAAGTAAGACACGCATCTCAAGACAAAAGAGTCTCCTTGTGTCATTCAGTGTTGTCAGATTACCAGTGCATTACCAATGCACTGGTCACACCAGTCAGACTCATCAACTGACATAAATTGGATCCATACACGGTTTATATTTTAAAAAACCCACCTCATTCCAGGATATACTTAAAGCCCAGAATTTTAGAATCATTGTTTTTAACAGTTATTTGGGAACAATCAGTGACCTCTGTCAAATCTGCAGTAATAATTTTAAGTCAATTCATTCCACATTCCCTTTTCAATTAAAAGGAGGTAGCAAAAACCTGCAGGGTTTACTTACCCTGCTCACAACCTCCTGTTGTCCTCCACATCGTAATTCCTCTTGCTTTGTTTACAGGTAGTGTGTTTTCCCGATACCATTCAGCCATGCTAATATCTAAACCATCCTATATTCACTTAGATCACTAACTTTTTCTAAGAGATTCACAGAGTATTTTTGGGCATGGTCAAACTTCATTTCCAGATGAAGCTTCAATTGTCAGAAGTGGAAAAAGTTTTCCAGGAAAGTTTGAAAACAGGTTTGAAGTTACCTCGGGGATCAGTATCTTATCAGTGTCCATGAACGTCAGTCACGCACACACTTTTAGAGTTCTTGGAAAGATACTAAATTCTTACGCCTTGCAAATTTAGTCTATAGACATCAAAAGCATTCAATCCAGCAACTATTTCATTCTGCAGAAATTAGGACTACCACCTCTTCTCACTCCATCATAAGCATACTTGCACAAACAAATTTCGATATATCATGTTTGCAGAAGCACTCCACAAACGTTCAAGTATTCCTGTATGCTTAGGTGTTGGGTTTTTTTTTTATTATGGGAGTAATACTCCCATTTGAGCTGCGTTAGTCATCTAATAGCTCTCCTTTCATTACAAACAGGGCAACACAAGTTCTGTTCAAAACCAGTTAATTTTGAAGGCTACAAACAGCTGTGACACAAAAAAGCAGTAAGCTGAAAGAGATCCATCAGTCAACACACCATACACACATGCTTCTAAGAAACACTCAATGCTTCAAGCAATACAAAAATCACAATAACGATCATTCTTACAGTAAAATGAAAGAGTTAGCCTCTGTATTTGATCCATATAACCCATGTTTTAAAACTAGTGTATAGCTGTAAATCCATTTATTATATATGGTAATTCATTTTAGTCCAAACCCTAGATTTTAGTTATTCTGTGCATTCTAACAAGTTATTTTAGTCCAAACCCTAGATTTTAGTTATACATTTATTCTGTGCATTCTAACAAGTTATCTACCACAAACACTACTAATCAGTTTTAGACTATACTTGACAGAGCCTTATTTTGTTTTCCCTACCACTGTACTACTAGCCCCAAATAGAAACTAACAAGTGCTAATCACTCTTATCAATGAACAGACTCTTGACATGCAGGCATATTTTTTACTCATTTCTCTTTCTGCTCACATCAATGGTAGCATCGTGTTCCTGCAAATATCTATGATGTTTAAAACAGACACTTAACAATTCAGTGGTAGCATTAAAAAAGCCACCAAGACAGTGACAATATACTAAGTAATTCAACACTTCTGTGAAAGTCACAGTGCCCTAATGGTCTGGGACAAGTTTGGGCACAAATACCAGCCAACAAATTTCACCCAGGGAAGACAGCTATGTTTTTGCAACCAAGGAAACATTGCACCCTTCAGCAGCATACTGCAGCAGCAAAAGTGAACATTAAACAGAGCTGTAAGACAGAGAGGCTGCTTGTTTCATTGGACTAGTGAGGCATACTACCTTTAACCACCCACAGTTCCTTGGCTACACAACCCATACACTCATCCATAATAGTTATTTATATTTCTTTCCTTAAAGGAACACTAATGCTAGGTAACAGAAAAGGGTGAATATACTTCAAAAACCAATAGCATTCAGGAAAATATTAGATCTCATGTACTATTATACCAACAAAATGAATATGTATGCACAATGACTGCTTATGCTTGTACAAACTACATCCTAATGCAACCTGCAAATAGCCTAATGCAATGTAGAAATGACAAGTACACTTTCAAAACTTGAGTATTCCATACACCAGAACCTTAAAACCTACTAAACTGTAAGACTTCCCAGACTGCACAGAGGAGGACTAGAACAAAGCCCATTCCAAATACTACATTTTGACAATCTTTGAGCTGTTAACTTTTAGCTGTCACAAATGTGAGAACTTTATGTTCTTTCTTGTACAACGATGTAATTTAAGCAGCTGCAGCTACTAAAATACTGAGATAAGCAAGAAAATAGAGCAGCATATGTAATTTGGGAGACTGAGACATGGCGCTACCAGCCACGTTAGGTATGAATACTTGGGGAAAGTCAGGGGAATGAGAACATCTTGGCATCACATGAAATCCACACACAAAAGCTGCTGTATAGCAGAGCTGTAGCAGTGAGAAGGAAGCCATCATCACTTAATGAGAATTTAAAAGAGCATTTTTCAAGAACTTGGGAAGGGGACATCTTTCACAATCCTCACTTATAAGCGTATACTCCAAGAAACTCAAAAGCCCAGACGCATCTTTCCAATAAAGCAGCTACTTGGGGCAATACTCAGATTCCACTGTG
>NW_009647222.1:414443-445652 GCF_000708025.1 Charadrius vociferus | reverse complement strand
CTCCACCTCTAAAGAGGTAACAAAAAGTTTGTGGCGTATCATTCAAAATAAACACTCCATTTGGTGAAATTATCTGGAGGGTGAATCAAATAAGCAGATCTATCCCCCTGCCACCTTTTTCCCTGTATCTCAGTCTAAATAGGTATATAGATGGATCATTTCTGCATGTATTTGCTGTTTTCATCTGAAAGCAAAAATAGAGGTTTCACAACTTAACATTCCAGTATCACAAAGTATAAGATTGGTTAAACAAATTTAATGTTTTCTTTGATTTTTATTTTCATTTTTAAAATCAAACAGCCAGAAACTGAACAAAATAGAAAGACACATAAGATGCTTTTCCATAAGCCTGGGAAACTTGAGCAATTTTATAAGGAAACCACCACTTTAAGAACAGTTAATAATATACAGCTTGATATCCTATCCTTCAAATACCAATTTGTTTTGGAATTCCCACTGGTAAAAATAAAAAAATGGACACCCTCCCTCCTGACTTTCTTTTTTTGTTGTTTTTACCATAATGAAGCAATCTTAGGCAGACAAGACAAAGTCCTAAGTCTAGAAGTTAGCAAATAACATTCTTGTATCTCGATTAGCACATGCTGAACAGATATAGCCCAAACACTTAAAAATATACAAAGCTGTCAAACTGTAGGAGAGCTTGCTTCCTAAAATGGATTTAACTATCCCATAAAATGGCCAGCATTGTTCTTCCTGAACCGATAGCCTCCCCAGAGGACTTAAGTGTCACATCCCAATCACTGGGCTGCCCTTCTAACAAACCAAAACAGATGCATCAAGCCCACTCCGTTCATTTCATTCATGCCTTTCCACCTACATTAAATTGTTTTGACAAGCCAGGACAAACAGCAAGGCTTCCCAGCACGTGACCCGTGGTTCTGCAGTGCCAGGGGCCTGAACGGAGACAGGCGGCAAGTGAAACAATTGTTCAACTATGAACAATTCAATAAGCTTTTCTTGGCTGTTTCCATTTATCCATGTACTTCCTCTGATTTCTTTTGGTCAGGAAAGAGCTATCAGAGGTGTTTACATTATTCAATGTAAAACAGAGATCTTGGTCATTCATGATAAACCAGGTATAGGCTTACTCTTTCACTAACATACTTAATGTACAAGAGCATGAATTACAAACAGAACTGTTATTAGACTCCTTCTATCCCTGTACCTAAGTGCCTTATATAAATAAAAAAAAAAAACCAACCCAAAACAACCCCCCAAGATTAGCTATTGTACCAAGACACAAAAAGCAAAGCTTATCAGCAAAAAATGCCTATATTCTTTTGGTGACTTTTTTCAGCCAAGGCTTAATATCTATTCAGCTTTCTTAATGAGGAAAGATAAAACATTTCTGGCACCTAAATTAATCTTAAATTTCAACTGGGTTGCTCACCTACCTGTTCAGTCTACTGAATAATTTTACATACTTTTCCTTCCTGACTTTCCACAGTCTTCTGAGTTCTGTCCTATTAACGTTGTGACAAGAAATCACACATCTGCAAAGCACATCACCCTACTGTGAGCAGTTGCGGAGCCTGGCTCAGACACCTGAAGCAGCAACAGAACCACCTTAGCAAGGCATCATACTCTGTTCAGGCCATTTGAGTCTGCTCTTCGTTCAGAATGAGCTCAACTAAGAGTCTTGCATCCACTGTCCATTTTTACTAATTGACACCAAATTGTGTGAGCTAAATTCTAGGACCATTCAGCTGGCATTAAATGCAGAAGAGACAGGCTGCACTTCACTCTCCAACACATGCTACAGGATACCGAGCAAGTGGGTAACAAGAGAAATACTCTACATGGAAGGAACTAGATCTGTTAACTCATGCTATGCATCCTCAAAGGTGATTTTTTTGTTTCTTAATCTCAAGTACAACTAACATAGCCAAAGTGCGGGGGAACTGTTATGCACCACAGAGCAAAACTGACCCAGAAATCTTCCCATGGTCTCTATCCTCTACAAATAAGTACTCACAGGTGATAGAGGTCAACTTTAAACTGGACCGGTTTTTAAAACAAAAGCTTGGTGTGTGAGCTGCTGCACAACTTAGAGAGCTGCTCCCTCTCCCACAATATTAGGAAGGTAATCAATAAAGAGAAAATAGAGAAAGATGGACACTTTACCTATGCTACATAGAGGTTTTACTAGCTTTCTGCATATCCTGCTGCTAGATCCGGAAAGTCTATGTAGCTATATTGCAGGGACAATTAGTGGGTTGTTGTTTTGTTGGGTTGGTTTTTTTAAACTACACTAGAGCAACACTATGTAGCTTTTATCCAAAGAGCTGCACTAGAAAGCACACTAGAAAAATTAGTAGCAATGAACTGTCTTCAAGTGGTGTGATCTGAAAACGCACAGCCATGACAGACTTCAAAGTGCTGTTAAATTATAGTCAGTCTGAATCACAACCAAGGTAAATTATCTATCTGTGCTGAGGTTATACCAAGCAGCGTTTTATAAAGCTTTCCAAATGTCTGAAAATCTGAAGGGAAAGAAGCTGCTGCTCCCAGCCTATTATTCAGAGGAAGAAGTAGCATACAGAAGAGACAAGTGTTCTTCTGTGTGCATTTCTGCAGCATATGAGAAAGGCTTTGCAAGCCTTTTAGGCAAGGTTAATGAGGGGTCATCAGAGGAGAAGCTAGCAAGACAGCGCTCTGATATTCAGCGCTGTTAATGGAACCGAGGCTTTGTGGGCTGCAGTGTTCTCATCCTGAAAAAATCTAGCAGCTAAGAGGAAAAATGAGCACAGTGACCATTGAGCTAGATTAACAAAATATCAACAAAGAATCCACTGAGCTTAAAAATCATCCAACATTGCACAGTTGGTACCTAGAAATGGAAGTCTAAGTGCACAAGAACTGCATCTACTTTTCTGTGTCAACACACAAACCACTTGCATCTACTTTTCTGTGTCAACACATAAACCACTTCAGACTTTCCAGCGTTAAAGACTAAGTAGAAATGGAGAAAAAGGAAGGGAGGTGAAAGAAACTATTCAAAATGCATCCCTGTACAGCAACAGACACAAAAACTGGTCAAGGATCTCCACAGACCCTTCCACCAGTATGCCTTTCTACAAACCACTGAACATGAAAGACTGATTAAACCAAGCTGAACAGCTGCTGTTCCAAAAGTATGAATGCAAGGATTTTTTTAATTTGACAGTAGCATTTCTCAGATTCTCAAAGCGTTCAAGCACCCTGCTTGAGAGCTTAAATGTATAATAATGTCTGTAGTTACATAAACCTTTAGCTAACCACAGAGCTAGGAATCAGGTCTGCACACCAAATGGGAGACATTCAGTCTTCAGGCAGCTCCTGCTTCATGCAGGCTTCTTGCTACAGCTTTCCTACCTTCCAATAGTCCAACCTTTCACAGCCAAGTCTCTACATAAGATTGTATGGCTTGATTCCAAAATTTGTACTTGATTATAATCTGGGGGCTCTCAGCACACTGGGGAAGATCATCAGCTGTCAAGATTGCCAGCTGCTCAATAAGAGTTTAGAAAAGAAATACATCAAAACTGTGGCTACTGAGGACAGTAAGTGCCAGATTAGGATACCCCAAAGTAGTACAGGAGAAGTCACTAGATCAAGAGTTGCCAGAACATAGCTGTCAAGCTCCCAGGCTGCACTCCACACACGACAGAGTAACCTATTAAAACAGATTGCCTTACTATGCACTGTCTGTTCTTTAGACAAATCAAGTATTATTTTTCCCCCACAGAAATACATGCATTAGCCAAAATATAAGCTTAAAAAAAAGGGGGGTGGGGGTGGAGAAAGACCAAACCAAAAAGCTACAGTGTCCAAAATCCTCTTTAGCTTTCAGAAGGCTAGGTATCTTCCAACCTTGATACTCCTTAACGGTCCCCTGTAGGTCAGACATGCCCAGAAACAGCTCAGCAAAGACTCTAGAAAGTTTTTAGGAAGAAAGGGTTTGCTTGCTTGCTACTTCAATGTTGCTTCCTTATCCCCACTTCAGGAATTCAGAAATCAACATTAATCTCTGCAGCTGCATAAAGTAACACAGTTTGGGGCAAAGGAAGAATACAACACACGCCCTCTTCTTGGCATTAGGCTGCAGAGTCCCAAAACAATGACTTGCAATGGAAGAAAAGAAAGCAATCATATCAATACAGAAGAAATAAGTAAGCAAATCTGAGGATCTCAGTATTTCTGCGTTCCGGATGCTGGTAACCGGTACTTTTCAGTCCCTTTCCTCCTCATCTTGGTTTGAAGATGGAAAACAAAATTCCTGAGGATGGGTAGCAGAACGAAACACAATGCCAAGTTAACACTTACTTACACAATTTCACGTTGCTGCTTGGCAAGTCTCCACAAGATGCATCAATTTTATATAAGCTATAGACAGTCTTCATGGAGCATGCAAATAACCTTGAGAAAGATAACGCTAGAGTATACCTATCTAACACAATGGAGAGGAGTAAGCTTAAAACACTTATCTATTACACCTTTTAAAGTTCCTGAGTAAGGGTAAGTATTTTTTTTTGTAGGCTTCCTCTTACACAAGGTATTCAAAATGCTTTAAGTTTCAGGAAAGTACACAAGTAGTCAACCCAAGTGAGAGGTTAGGGGATTATTCACATTAGTTGTACAGTTTCCTGGTGAAAAGCATCTACCTGTACATTCTCTACTGTATTAGTTGTGCATTAAAATGCCAGAAATGAAATGTCCTGAATACCACACCACAAAATTCATTAGAAGATGCAGTTAGTTTGTTAAAGACACACCACAAAATAAAATTGCTTCTTGTCCTTTCTCTTACCATTGAAACAGGTAAGCGATACAGCAAATGCATGCAAGTTCATTGCTGCTGCTTGAAGGTTAGAATGAAAGAAACAAATTACACATATTTTGACAGAGATGATACTTGGGTAAACTGATGGCAGGATGACAAAGAGGGAAATGAAATTCTCAATGATCAGCCAGAAGGGGAAGAAACAGAAGCCTTCATGAGTCAGGATTTCGCGTGAAGTCAATTATACATACCCTGAAAGAGTCAATACTTGAGTAAGCTTCAGAAAATAAGAAATACAACTTTGTCTTAAGATTGAAGGGGAAGTATCTGCAACTAAAGCCTATGTATGCGACTGAAAGATACTAGCATAGCTCCCCATCTTATCCTGCAATTGTTTGTCGGTTTTGATGAAGCTGTGATTCATCACCACAGGGGAAGGGGAGAGAACACCACCAATAATTACAGTCCCCTGATGTGGTCACTTCCCACTTTTACATATGCAGTAGCACCTGTGCCAGCAGTAGTACTAGCAGCATCCAAGACACCTGGTGGCAGCAATGTCATAGACTTAACCTATGCTTGAAGAGACATCCTCAGTGGGAGTCTCCTTGTAACAGAAAAGGCATCAGAACTGAAGTTTGTGCCTGCCTGCACCAAGTTTAGCATCATTAAACACAACTGACCTGTTAGTCTGACCATTGTGACTGACTAGTCACAATTATTCGGACCTTCCAGGTCTTCAGCTAGAAAAAAAATTGGCTAAATCCTCAAGTTTCCAGGATCCCATAATTCACAAGAACATTCAGAACAAGTCTACTGCTAACATTGCTATTGTTGTACAAGAAGCAGGCAGTAAACAATAAAAAGAACATGCAAAACTAAAGATGCTTTTAAAAAAGGGAACTTAGGAACACTGCATCAGAGATAAGCTCGCTAACTTGGTGAGATACAAAGCCATCCTGCCTCATTTCCTCACACTGAGCAAATGGCAGAAGTGGGATCAGAAGCATAAGGAGTATGCAAATACAACATGCATTATGAACACAGCAGCAGAAAAAACACTTTTGTTTCTCTGCAGGACACCAGTAGATCAAAATGTTTCCTCTTTATGTAAGGTCACAAGAAATCTTAAAGTACAACTCCCAATAACAAAGTTTATCTTTTGTTACAGTAGCACTCCAGGAATTTTTACTTTCAGCAATGACAAAGATGACTACACTGCTCCACAGGTGCACTTCAGTATCATCTCCAACACTAGATGGAAGGCTCATGCCCAGTGCTCTGAGACAGACAGATGCAAACATGCTGCTTGGAGACTGCGGCAGCCAGCTATACCTCAAGTGCCTCTTGAAAAGATAATGGCAGAGAAGAGAACCTGTACAAGTCCAAAAGGGCTAGTCTGTCTGGCTGACAGGCTTCCAAAGAATTCAGCCAGTGTAATTTTTAGGTTTCCACTTAAATTCTAAGAAGCATGAATATGATGTAACTGGCAGTAAAGCACTTCACTTTTCCCAGGAAAATCAAACATCTGCAAAATTGTATCACCTGTGAGTCTCTATTGGATTACTAGTTTTCCCAAGCTGTGTTGTGTGTGAATATACACATTATTACAAATCTATACAATGCCTCTCTGTGCTCTCTCCCATCAGTACAAACTGTCATAAGCGAAGCAACTAGGCCAAACTGAAGAACTGAACCAAATTACACTTCCGCAGAAAACAATGACTAAGAATAATCAGTACATTGACTAATCCCAAAATTTCCTTTGGGAAACTTACACTCTTCTGAATACAGCCATGAAAATTGAATTGCAGCTTCAGTCTACATCAAGAACTATTCTCATGTTTTAACAAATCAATTATATATTTTATGTTGCTCTCCACACAAACAGTAAGAGAAAAATTTTAAACAGTTGATATGAAACCCATGGCTTAGACATGACCTCTTCTGGAATCTCTCAGGTCCTCAAGAGTCTGGTCTAAGAATGGAAAGCAACTGTTTAAGCTTCAGTCATTTCTATTCTAGGCAGCATTTGTGTTTCCTTACAGAGAAGTCTGGAAAAAAAAAGATGGCTAAAAGTTTTATTCAATTTATTCATGCTGAGAGGCTGAACATAAGGGACAGTAATCAAAATGCTGGGCTATACAAAAATAATCAGTTTTATAACAGAGAGCTCATCTATTTATTTTCACTTTAAAATTGCTATTTGATCCATGAAAGATAAATGGGTAAGTTTGCTATCTGATACCAGTTCACAATAAGGCTTATGTTTATTACATATGGCTTATTACAGAATTGAAGTGTTAGCTGAACTGAATTCTTGATGAGCTATTAACCAGCTGAACCATCTTGTCACTTGGCTTAGATGCCTCATTAAAAGTTTTGAAGCTCACGTCAATTCTCACTTCGCACTGAATTGATTGCTGTGTCAGTGAGAGGGAAGGTACATCCAATCATCTCAGTTTAATTTTACTATGAAAATCCAATTCTCCATTCAGGGGGTGACAATACTGAAGCAAAAAAGCCTCCTCCACAATCCATTCTGGTTACCTTACAGTTTTATTAATTCATTGCATCAAAAGAGCAACTGTAGCTCTTTTTGTTTCACACTTCTGTACAACCATAAGAGTCCTTTTATGAGTAGGTACATGCCTAGAACATTAGTGTGAACCCTGAGCCGATTCTGATAAAGGCAAATCAATTTAGAGATTCAAAAACATACCACAATTCTTCATCCCATATACTTCACAAAGCTATCGGCAAAGAGGATGAGTTAGTTATATACACTTTTCAGTATGCTATAAGTTGCATCAATATGCTGGTTGGCAACCATACAGAAGTGTCAAGATTTACTAATGATCACAGTAGAAGGTACACAAGAACTAGTAATGATCTTGTCCCTCTGACTAGTTCCCTCACAAAAATCCCAGCATAAAGCCTAGAGGCAATAAGTTTGTCTATGCAAGTACTTAAGCAGCAGTCCCCTGTGCTCCCCCAGTTGTAAAATGAACTCACATCAGCCTAAAGTACATGTTAGCTTCAAGTTTACATACAACATCAGTGAATATATTGCATATGCAGCCTAATTACACTAGAGGAGTTACTCTTCCCAGCTTTGCTTCTTTTTCTGCAAACACATCCAAAAGCAGTGCTTCATTTAATTTACAAAATTGTGGATTACTATCAGTTATGGCAGGATGATACACAAAGTGTAGGCCACGTACTGGCAGCCAACAGAAAATCCTTACATAATCACTACAGAACTCCATGCCAGACATCTCTCCTTCAGAGACACAACTCTCATTCAGTGATCTTCAGGGATTCATCATAAATCCCTCAAATAATTGCCAGGTGTTCTGCATGTTCTTGCACGATAGACAGAATCAAAAAGGGATCTCATGTAAAGAAAAACTAGAGTTCCAGAAACCCTGAGTTTTATCGTGTGACCAAAACGTGTGTTCTAGATGAGGTCTCAGGAATACCTTGCGTAAATACCAGTATTAGTACTAGCATTTCACAACCATTGAAAGTGCTAAAACACACTGAAGGAGCACTATATTTTTTTAAGCCTCACTGCATCAATGATGCAGTCATCCTGTGATATACCAGAACGCCCATCTTCATCTCAGGCTTCTCATGAAGGGAAGAAGTAACAATTTGTCCATGCCTACCTGACAAGTTGACTTATGAAATCAGGTTCTTGCATCACTTGATGTTTATTATAGACTTTCACAATGACACCATATACATTAGAGAGACCCGTGTTTACAACTGACCCCATACAAGATGTACGTCTAAAAAGCTACTCACAAAGTCAGAAATATTGCAGACAATATCAAATGTACCCCTAATACGTACACTTAAAAATACGCACATTATCATTCGCAGAGCAAGGAACGTGAGCAAAGTTGAGTCAAGTGAGAGAAACCACTCAAGTGTTTAGCAGTAGGCAAACAGCAGGAAGAACAACTAAGAATACTGACACGATGAAGCATACTCTGCATCCAGAAGCACAGTTTACTTTACAGTTCAACCCTGAATAATTTTATGAGTTACAATATAAGAGGAAACTGTGTAATTGAAATGCAGCTGAAGGGACCAGTCAGCTCTTATTATCTAAAGCAACACAGGCTATAATACATAAAAAACAGCAAGTGTTTTGCAGTACAGTAAATCAAGGTAAGAAGATACATGCCTCGGACAATAAAGACCTATCTTTATAAAAGTTGAAAAAAAACCCCAAGTGTTGAACGGACCTGCAAGAAAAGGCTTTGGCAAGTAAAATTTTGTGTAAACCAGCTGAGATTAAAGATTATCAACACAGAAATCTCCAAGGTGATACAAAGCAGACAGCTGTGGAAAAATGCAAGAGGAAGTTTAGGATGAACATTCAGGACTTTTTGTTTTTCTTGGAATTTGGGGACTATACATGGTAGTATTGCCACTGGCTTTTTCTGAACAATATTACTGGGAATATCCAGCACTGTCAGAAGACCAAACATGACCTAGAAGACCTCAGATACTCACCACAACATATCTATGAATCAGCTATTAAGACTTCTACAGCTTATACAAAAAGTTTGTGCTTTGGTCACATACTGTCTGTCCTTGGTCTGGTGCCACTTTATTTCAATTGTTTGAACAGGAACACTTAAAAGGAATTTGTTGAAGACAAACTATAATGCCTGAGGATGTCATGGTCCAAAGGGCCTACCTTAAATAGGTCATTACAACCTGTAAACAGGCTTTCTTGTTTTCAATTTACCTCCTTTACTTTGTCACACTGAAGAACTCCACCTGCATTTCAAAATTAATATTATTTGTGAACTAAATAGCATCATCAAAAAAAAAGTTAAATATTCAAATACTACTCCCCTACAGTGAAATATCTGATGGCCTGTGCATCATATATTAAAATTAATTATTAACCACCTTTAACATTTAAAGAAGTTTCCTTAGCCAAAAAGTTATCTGAAAACATTTTTAGCATCATGGCTCTGTCTGAAACACATTCCTATGTGTTCAGCAAGTCTGCATACAGAAGAAGCCATGGACGCTGGAATTTAAATGAAAGTGGTTTGTCAGAAAACCTGCACAAGGATTCTGGTATTGCATCCCTTGCTTCAGCAGCAATAACTACATTTCCGTAGGAATAAGAGTGGGTAAGTTGATTTGAGACATTACATATTTCTGTTTAAATTACTTGCCCTACCACATAACCCCAAACATCCCAATGAAACATTTTTAACTAAGCTAAAGACAGTATCATAAAGATACTAAACACTCAGACCTGGTTTTAGTAATTAGTGGATTTGAGACTACTTTAACAAGTACATAGACTTACTCTTGCTAGAAAGGTCAGTCCAGAATTATCTTTGTCTTGAGACAACCAAGGCTACACAAGAGCCCTTTTTCACAAGCAGAAACAGGATCCAGATAAATATCTGTCCAGAGATCTAACAGAGCAGCCGTATTCATTTTCAGAATAAGAGCCTTCTGTCCAACTACCAGGCAACAGCATATGAGCAGAAGCAGTACGAAGTCCATTTAAGCAGCAGCCTGGAAGCACTCGAGAATCAATTCCTTTGCCCCTCCCACACTTTGTTCAATTAACTCAGAAATAACCCAAGTGCCGAGATAAACTTTCCAATCAAAACTCTAATGTCTGAATGCTTAGTATCCAGAAATATTGACGAGAACCTCAGCAATTCCTTCTGAAGAATTTCAGGCAGGTTTGCTTATTTTCTTTTTTCTCAAAGATCCTACCACTAGAACATAAAATATTTTTTCCACAGGATGGCTATGATCCAAATAGAGACCTCACTACATTCAATGGACAGCTGTGTGAAACAGTCTCTTGGGAATCAAATACTAAAACCTCTTTTGCTAGGGGATCAAATGATGGAAGTGTCGTCAGATAGTTCTAAATCCTCAAAACACAGAAAAACTCTTAAGACTGTTTTCTTGTTACCACCACAGGGGTTTATGCTTAGACCTTCAAGTTTCTCAGTTTGGGCCACAAAATTCAATTCTTACAAAACAGTCAGAGAGGGAAGATAAGTACTTTATCTATTCCTCATTTTCTATTCATTTACCAAAAGCGAGAGCCAAGCGTAACCACCTGCTGCTGTACCACCTCAGAAATACTGGAAATAGGCTTCAGTACCCAGGAATAATATCAGAGTACAGAGTAGCAAGTTTTAAAACTCAAAATTTACTATTAACTACACCAGCATCAATACTTAACAGCCTGCAAGTGTGAAAGAGGAATAAGATCAACAGGCTGTCCAATAACCAGGAGCTGGACAGGTGAATCATACTCTCAGAGTTAGTTCTTTCTTCAAAGCTGTTAGAAGGCCGAAAAATTTACAAACAGGCTTCTTCAAAATGCGTTGCAACATATCTGCCCATCAAAAACAGACATTCCCCCTTGTGATTTCACTTTGCAAGTAATAAAATCCAGACTGAACTGCAAACAAAGAACTGCAGTTCCCCCCCTGCTTGCTCTTGCCCTGAGCACTTTGGCTACAGAGGCTGCTATCCTTCCGACGCGTATTTTAATCTCCCCTATGCTTCCAACACACGTTGCATCTCACAGAAACTTTCTTGTAATTTGCTATTTCAAAGTATGCTTTCTCAGCTAGACATGGTCCATACTTAGTCACCTTCTGTTGAAGGTTCACGTAACCGATCAGCTTGGCTCTGCATCTGCAGAGCAAATTAACACTCAATACAAACCAAACTGAGATAGCCTGAGCACTTTCAACATACTAAATTGCTGACTCAGTCCAAACGACTCCATTTCAGAATTAGTCACACATATAAGGCTGTAAGGTTGAAACTGAAATTTGTGCCAATATGAACTTTTCTTATCTCAACTGACTTCGGTATGCTTGCATCTAAATAAGGACTTCACAAGTGATCTGTGGGCAGTGATCAGCTTTGTAAAAATAGGATTCTTTCCTCCAAAATTCATGTTCTTTCTAAAGACAGACAGTGAACGGGATGGTATCATAAGCAAGAACATCATGAAGTCTTAAGACCATAGACCCAGAATTACCTAAAAATGAAGGAACAATTTTGAGGTAATCCAGGGGAATAACTGCCTTTTCCTATTATAACCTCCTGCCAACACTTCCTTCCAAAGCACTTTCAAGTTTCCACTTCCCAGGAGGGGCAAACTACATTAGACATAGCGCAGACCTGGCTCTGAGCTAATTAAAAAGGAATTCCCGTATAACATGCTAGATACTAAACACTAGAACAAAACTAAAAGCAGTCAAGTACTACTCTGATTATTACTGTGTTTAAACTGTTTAGATTTTTTGCACTTGTTCCACTTACACACATTTCTTTGGACTTTTACTTTTCCCCTCCCTCTACACAATCATGACTACTATACCAAAAAAAAACCCAAATAACACACAAACATTATCCAACTCTGCAGTCCATATAGCAACAGTGCTTGCTGGTGGCTCTATTTCACTTAAACTCTGAAAGTCAAGAGTCCAGTCTGATGTGAGAAATTATTTAAAAGTATTTTAAAGGCCCAACTGTAAACATAAAAACTCCTGTATTTTAAAATGCATTAGACAGAAAAGGATAAAGATAATTGCCAAATCTAGTAAATACATATATATATTCCATTCCATTCATATCATTTTTCCCCCTCAAGGCTTGTGGGAAAGCAGACAGATTTTGACAAGAGCATTTGCTTTTAAAATAATTTTAAAAAATTAATTTGCAAGATCTGAATTCACTATAATTAAAGCCATTTGAGCAGTACATTTTCACAGATGTTTGCATCAGACTAACTACAACATACCGGAACCAAAGCTAGTTCTCCATCAGTTGAACGCTGAGGTTAATAGCTGCAGAGACTGCTGCTTCTGCAAAAATAGAGGCTGCTATTCCACCCAAGATTTTCTACTTGAAAACTCCCATTCCTATTCCTCCAGAAAAACTTATGTCCTGATGAAGCAAGCCATTTCTGAGGATACTAAACTTTACTAGCTTAAACAGTTGCAACACAAACAAGGGAACTGAATTATATTGTACAACCTTCTATTGTGCATTTCCCATCCTGAGGGTTTGACTTGCATGTGCTGTACAAAAAGTAATTACACATTCGTAAAACAAAGCCCCCATGCATTGTAAGTTGAACACACTCCTTCATATGGCATCATATGGGTGCTAACGTAGACAACAGGCAGTCTAGAACATGGATCAAGTCTTCAGAGTTTAAAACAAGATACTTTCTAGATCAGACTTACTTGGAAACTATCACTTATTTTAAAGCTTTATTATCTGAAAGCTATTTCCTTCAAAGTACTTCCTCAGCCTAAAGACAACCCACTTGCCTCACCACTGCTTTCAAAACCCTACTTTACAACTCTGAAATACAAAAGCTTAAGGTGCCAATGGATGCAACAAAGCAAGCATTTTTCTCTGAAGCACCTCCACCATCTTGGATGAAGCTACTTAAACAATTAAGCTCAAGACAGACACTTGGCTTGAAAACTTGCAGCCCAAGTGGTTAAGGTACACACCAGTTGGGCAACCGAAAGCAGGATCTTACGACAGGAATCAAACCTAAGCAGTGCTACCTAACATATTAGTCCCATGTGTCCTGGTGAAGAATTTAGAAGTAGATGACCACTATGTAAATATAGAGCATTACCAATACATTTCCTCCAAAGACAGCTTGCAAAGTTACAGACCATTACAGATCCAGACTCCAGGAAAGTTACACACTTATGCTCTAGAGCTGACTTCTCTATCTGCTTCATTGACTGTGCAGTCACTGAGTTCAGTAAGCAGCTTCCTAACACTGGATGAGTGAACTGCATTCACACTGTCAAGACGAAAGAAGACCTGCTTGACACTCCTGTTCAGCACATGCATCACCTGCACTACAATAACTTAGAGTATTACAACAATATGTACAACTGATTTCTCAGTTCTGGACTCCCAGACAGAGACTCTTATTTCACTACCCTCCGAGTTAAAACTAAAAGGTTTCATGGCATTAGACAAAATTTATTTCAAGAGCATTTCCAGTGACTGATGAGGATAGAGCTCATCCACAAAGATACAAGTTGTTCCTTAGATTAAAGTCAGCAGCTCCACTGAAGGAATTCAGTCCATCATGAACATGACAGACCAATACACTAATTTTTATACTTTCAGAAGAAGAAAAATACTTATCAACTTGCACACTATAAAAACCAATTCATGGTAATGCAAAGAAATTCAGTAATATACAGCTTAATAATCATTTTAACCATCATTTTAGGCATTGCCATCAAGTCTTGCACTGAACATTCAAACATTAATTTGCTGTGGTGGGATTTTTGCCTGCCATGCCTAGAGACGCAAGCAAGGTGTTCCCTCATGTCACTTCACCCAAAGAACTCCTTGAAACAACTTCTCTTCTGCAACTTCATCTCACTGCTGCTATGATGTTTGGATTTTTAGTTACTCAGTGTGCTTATAGTCCTCTAATGTTTTTAGAGTATGGTTACTGAAAAGAGCTAACAGCAACTATTGCTCTATTTGCAGATCCTTTTCTGAATAAAATCAGAAAACTATTAGTGCTCTACAGGTTCTGTTTTCTAAAGCACAACATTCAAAATGTAACACATGAGGCTCGTCTTTTGAACTACTGTTTAGTAACTCCAGGAGGTGTTTCCATCCAAAGCCCTACAGCTGCAATATCCAAATTAGATCCACAAGTAATCCAGTGGGTAAGTTCACTTCTTAGGAGAAGATAAGAGGAAACAGCAAGATAGGAGACTAGACAATACACATCATCTCCTTGACCCTCGGGATCAAAGGAAACCACATTTAACATCCACAAACTATAAGGCACAATAACCTAATATTGTCCCTCATCAGTAACAACTATGGAAAGTAGCTGCAGTGCCAAGTCTACTGGTAAACCTTCTTCTCTCCTTAAGTTTCCTCTGCACCACTTCTTTCAGGGAAAGTGGCATACTTGTCATGGAATAACCAACTGGGTCCCTACAGTTAGCTTATACAATATCATTAACACTGGTCAGACATTGAATTAGAAGCCAAGATACAAGACAGACGAAACCCAGACTCCTCATCCAAGAAAACTTTTTTCCCATAGACACCACCGCAGGAATCATGTAGAAACACTGGAGGAAAAAAAAAAAACATGGCAAGTATTTCAACAGGAACAGTAAAAAAAAAGAAATCAATTATGCTATTATTTGGAGTCTTCAAGTTATACCATCACCAATCATAGTCCTATTAGATACTCTGAGGTAACGTGAGCATGTGGCTAGATACAAATAGCCTCTGTGCTACCACCATTCAGGAAGAACTAAAAACCAAACAGCACAATAGCTACAGATGCTTACAAAAAAGTGAAACTAAACCGATAAAAAGGCAAATTAATTCAGCTCAGTTTCCCCAGTAAGACAGTCAATCCCCTCTTATCTTTGATGAATGTGTCCCAAGATGTGATAAAGTGCATAGCACCATGACCTTTGATCTCTGCTTGACAGAAGTTGTCATTCAAGGCTGAAGATATTTTGTTATCCTACCATGTCTAACAGACTGTTCAAAACCCACAAAAACCAGCCAGGCTAACAGCTATACTTGCTACTTCCAAGAGCACATGCTGATGACTCCCAGACCCTCAAACTGGAAACCTGACACTAAACTAGAAAATGGCCATTCGGATGAGGTTCCAGATGAAAGACTTCCTAGTGCCTTGACACTAAAGCAAGACCACACACCAATATACAGCTGAAAAATTACCAACATTTACCAGAACATGACCTATCCCAGACAACTTATTTTATAGACAGAGAAGAGGGAGAACCGAAGTCCATCATGATTCTGAAGCATGGAAGTTGCAGACTTTTTAAAATACATATCCATAAGCACCATCAGTATGTCAACAAAAAGCATGCTCTCCGTTCCCATCATTTACACCAACAATGTGGATTCAAACACAAGTTTTCACCGAATAACACATGCAATTCAAAGGCCACAAAATCCTCAGTAAAGGTCTCCAGAACAGCATCAGCCTCCCTAACTCCCACTAGACTCCTTAAATGTCTAGAGCTGCAAATCACCTGTTTCATACTGGCTGCAAGGGCTTCTGTCACACAGGCACAGCATTAGTAAATTCTACGAGCCAAAAGAAAACCATTTCTAAAACACAACATACCTGGAAGCAAAAGTGAGATCTATGTAGACAAAGCAACTCAACCAGACAATGTTTCAGAGTTTATCTTTGGTTGGGGGTTTGGACTTTTTTGAGGCCTGCAGAGACCAGGAACTAACAGTGTGGTCAATCACATTTATTGTTCCATTGTATAAAACTGTTAATCATAGACATTAAAAATATCTCAAGTACCCCTTTGAACTAGAAACCTTTTTAGAGTAACAGGCACAACTCCTCTCAAGGTTTGAGAAGGTGGTTTGACTAAAAGATGGGCAGTCTCCCCAGGGTTGTTCTTGTTTCTTTAGGGCTATTTTTAGCATAAGTCTATAGTTATTGGAAATTTTCATTTCTGATTCTGTTTCAGTCCTATACACTGCAGTCTTCACTAGTCAAGACCTACAACCTCGTTTTACATTAGTTTTACATTAGTTTTTTGCAGAGAAGCTATTTTAAGTTAATGACCATGCCCATTCTGCCATTAAAGTGGTTCTTTTCAGTCATGTACTTAGCACTCAAGTTTTTTTTATGGCACTTTGTTTCACATTATGCTCAGCAACCCATGCAACACACTGCATTTTGCAACCAAACAGCCAACAGTCATTGGCAGACTTCCACACACACACACCCTTCCTCAATATTATTGGAATAAATCAAGGCTCATTTGCACATGGATGGCAGCAATAACCCTTTGCAACCTGCAAAGTCAAGTTAACCCGCTTAATTATCAGTGTCAAGTAGATTTATTATAAATCTCATTACACTTGATTCATTGTTAGCTAGGATCACATCAGGTATCTCAGCTTTTTTGCTAGAAATCCATATTGAAACACAGACTGAGGATTATCAAATGGCCAAAAGACCACTGGGAAATAGTCTGGGTAAATGTTCTTACCTAATAAAACTACAAAAGGAAAGGAGACAATTACAATACTTCAGAGCAATCCTTTTAGCTACTTTAGGAACACCTTAAGTAAAATCAAGCATCAGTAGATGAAACATTATCATCCGTATAAGAGGACTTCTATAATAATTTAGAAAAAGAATTATAACTTCACCTGAAAAAGGAATTTGCATTTAAGTGGCTCAATTTCATTTCTTCTTTCAATGAGTCTTAAACTGTTTCATAGTACAGCTTTAGTTCAAGTTAAAGTAATGCTTACGGCCCTCTAAACCAACAATTTGGTCATCAACTTCTGATGCCAGTGACTCCTGATAAACTCACAGCTGTTGGGCTGAGTATTTATACATGAAACAACTGACGTATTTCCATCTGGTCTTCATGACAAGAGGATGACTATATAGAATGGCAACTCACTACTGCTTCCAAACAAAACTCAGGGAAGAGGAAAGGGAAACTGCTGAGTTGGACTGCCCTTGACCCATGACACAAACAGACAACTCAGATGTCACTTATGTTTTGGTCATTTGAGAAGCAGCAAAAAGTGTATCTGAAATGAGACACCCCATTCAGCTGAAGCTCAATCTAGTCTGTGGATTTTTTTCCCTTCCTGGAAAGAGATTTGGCTTGAGAAGGGGGAAGGCAAGAATATAAGGCAAATTCCCAAGAGAACTGTAAGCACATTTTCATGGATAATATTGATTTACCAGCTGGAAAAATCTAAGTTTGGAAGAAGGCAGCTCCAGAAGTCAAAATTTATGCAGGTTTTAACCATGCCCATTGTTCTTTTACATAGGGTAGCTGAACATAGACACAGATAGAAAATCTGCTTCATTCGAGAGTACAGGGGAGGGGAGATCCTTGTTTTGCCAGATGGCTTATACAGGGACCACAGGAGGATTCAGGAAGGCCAAACTTAGAAAATAAAGAAAAAAAAGGCTACATTGGCAATGACTGATACAGTGTTTTGTTGGGAGGGAGGAAGGAGAATACTTCCTGAACAGGTAAGAAACAAGAACAATTACCATTCCCACACAGGAACAAGAAAAACAAAAGATACATTTCCCTGCATATTATTGCCAGAGAAGATAAGGACAGAAGTCAAAGGGAAAGTGGAAAATAGTTTTCTACATCGTCAACCAACTCATTATTTCCATTCTGAATTCCAATGCCAACTTCCTCAGATTTCATACTCCTAAGTGATAAAATATACTTAAAACATCACTATGCTTACAGCATGCTACTTTTTAACTGCACTTATCCACACCAACCTAGTTAACATATGTACCAGTTGAGTCATTACCTGGTGTTTATCAGTGATTTTAGATAAAACAGTCGTGCTCCTTCAAATTTTACAAGTTTACCCAAACCATGTGGTTTGTTGCAAAAAGTTACCAAGATCAGAAGTTGAGCAACATATACTCTTGGATGTGATACAACAGTAAAATCACACAACACAAGCATACTTTAGAAATTCAGTGCTATCTTATAAGCTACCACATTAGAAGCCACAACTGTTTTCTGACAGAGGTCAAACCACTGAAGAACTGTAGTGAAGCAAACCTTCAGTTAAACAATTCGGAACACCAACCAGCAATTTGCAATAATAGTAAATAACAGAGCCTACCACAAGAAGAATTTTGGGAATTATTTTGCTGATGTTGGAAAGTACAGCTAGCTGCTTTAGCACAGCTGATCTTGGCTTACTTCCTTTGATTAACCCAACCTAATCTAAAGCTATTTCAGCTTTCTTCACAGAACTAAACCCTTTCTTTGCTTCACCATTTGAGATGGTAGTGCAAACAGACACTGTTAGTTTTCATATGTGGAAAAAAAGGGCTACCAGAACTCTTGCAGATTCTTCTGAATCAGTTTATCAGCAACCTCCAATTCAAAATCCTATCACTTACATGTTACAGAATCTAAGGATGCTGGCTCCCAGATGCCAAAGAATAATGGGATTTTACAGTATTGGTTTATCAAGCAGAAACCATTTATAGCACAGGTACATTAGGAGTTTTCCTAACACCTCTACATTTGGGGCAGCAATACTCTGCAAAGTTTTTCTCACTCCTGTTCAACTCAACACTTTAGAGCTCTTCATCTATGTATCTTAGAAAACAGAACCAGAAAACCTTCTGAAACAGCTAGTCATCTACCACTAACTAGGCCACAGATGCTGGTTTGGGATAGATGTCACTCCGGTTCCAAAAAAACCTCTTTCAAACACCTAAATTATGGTCACAAAGTTTTACCTTAGAGACAAAATGTGCAGCTTTACAATCTATTACAAAACACTAAAAAAAACACAACAAATAGCAACAAAGTGTTCATCATTACCAGCTGCAGCCCTTATACAGCTCAAAGTCAATACATGCATAAAGTTACTCTACGTGTTCACATAAGTTACACATATTTAATCCACAAGTCTGTAAAAAACTGAGAAACTGAGGTATGTCAACAGTAGGTAGCTTATTGAATAAGCTATTACTAAACTAAAATAAAAACGGGGGTATTTTGGCAAAAAGCAGTGAAGAAATCCACAGACTTTAGTACAAGCATTATATTAATGATACTTTCATGAACTAGCCATTCATAGCAATGGGAATTTGCAGAATCAATTCACCGTTTTTAATTTGCGTGGTCCTAGAACTTTAAAATTCACGTCATGTACATCCTACAAAACAAGGTTTTTTTGCTGTTCCTCACCTTTGTCTTGTAAGTGCCTTTTCAACTCTCAAAGTTCCTTAGAAGAAACCACTTAATTCAATAGTAATGACAGATTTAGGAGTCGCCAACACCAATAAATCAAACTTCAATTCTGCTTAGTTTTCTGGGATTCACCTAAATTTGAGAAGTAACATTCCATACTGGATGGAAAGAAGAAAAACATTTTTTTTGAACCCTAGTCCCAAGATGTAGACAAGACAACTGCCTCTTTTTCCTATTTGAATTAAGTGCTATCATACACATTTAGTCATGTTCAGCACTGACATGCTCTAATTTGTGCTGCATTACTGTTGTGGCACTTTTTTGTTTGTTTACCCTCACCATACATACACATACAGTTCCATAACAAGCCCTATATCCCATCTGATGCATCTGTGCAAACACCCTGGAAAATCTAGGGGCAACAACTGTAAGAAAAATCACCAGTCTGTCAAAAACGCAAAAAAGGAAGTGAACAGTAGAAGATATTAAGCTATTTTAGTGTAACCTGACAATAGCAAGTTTTGCTTTATAGGCATACTACCTGAATAAATCAAGAAACTTATTTCAACAAAATTGTTTCCTTTACTAACACTCAACAAAAGTTTCCTTTACTAACACCCAGATAGAAGGGACAAATTACAAACTACAGGACCATTCATAAACAGTTGCATCACAATCTAAAGCAACTGGAAAGATTTCTTCTCCTATACAGACAGGAAAAAAAAAAAATGCAGTCCCTAATCGGGATGTTAACTACATATGTTTGCTCTGTACATGAAATTTACTTCAAGCATAAATGCAACTCAAACCAAAACTCCCTGGGATCTTTTCACTTTCTGCAAACACAAGATGACTGCAGCTTGGGAGGCCAAAATTCCTTGTTCCTCCTCAGATTTCTCAGAGTTTGGGGGGTTTTTTTGTTGCCACAACCACTGAAAAGCACTGAACATTCAAGCAGATAGTCTACAAAACCAAAGGGACTCCATAAAAATAAAAATACATGCACATTTTCCTAGAAGAAACTTGAGCATTTAAGACAGGTTTTTTTAATAACACATCTTCAGGTATAGACCACGCACAATCTATTCTTGTACTACAGCATTTTAGTCTTCACCAGCAACCCAGAGCCTCTTCACTTTTTTTTTTGTTGTTCCTGAGGGTAAATACTGAACCTCTCAGATATGTTCAGGCTTGTATAATGAGATCAGCAAAAGATATACCATCACCTGAACTGGCTCACAGTTGCCATCAAGAGGCCAAAAAAAAAAAAAAATCAAATTCAAGTGCCCTGTATAATTCCCCTGTGCCCCCAGGTACAGACAACCTGAAACGCATTCTGCTTTTAAGCCGCCTGTCTGCAGAAAAAAGTTCAAGCTGCATGCAAAGGAAGTAGAGAAAACCACAGAAAAAACATTCTAAATCTGAACTTAAAAGTTTTATTTTTGTACCAGGGATTTCTGCAGTTTCTCCATTTTCAGAACACTGTTCCTGGCAAGCCTAACAACTCACTAAGCCCCAAACCACAATAAATGCAAATAACAACCATGCCCTCAAAGGCCATTCTACATACTGTCAATCTCTACTTGTCCACAGCCAGAGAAGGCAATATAAAAAAAAAATTTCAATCACTTTTCAGACAGTACTGTAGGATACTTGTCTGAATGGACTGCTTCGCAAGAACTCTCCAATTCAAGTTTAGTCTCATTTATCGTATTTTTTCTTCAGGGAAGACTCAAAGGCTGCAAGTCCAAATCAGCTATAGCAAACCAGAGCACTTTAAGTTAGCATCTAGCATTTTTATATAGATACACAACTTGCATTTCCCAAATTAAAGCGTACTGTAAGCAGCTGAATAAAGAAAGAGACATACCAAAAATAGTTTTATGTTGGAAAATATCTGTAAGAATAAAAGACTTGCTTAAAAGAAGCAGATTTGAAAACAGACATGGTAACATTTGCAACATTTAAGCAAAACCTGCTAACAGTTCAGAAATTGCCATTAACAGATGCATATTACATAAGTGTACACAGATTTGCAGATCCTTAAGATAATCAGCCTGGATTGCTGAAGCTTTTAATAGGAATATTTGTGGGTTATTGTTTGCGTGTCATTAATCTTTGCCAGGATAGAAGCAGTCAAAATACACTCAGATTGGGGTCATAAACTCACCAGCAACAGTCAGCAAAGTAGAAAGAAGTCACAGGGTTACTCTAAGAGAGGAAAATGTCCAAGGAAAATTGGGTAACACCATCAGTTGGATAGTCTTAAACTATCACAAGACTATATTAACTGGCCAAAACCAGATAAAATACACATAATTGTTGGTATGAGCTTTACACTATCTTCCATTTAGCTCAGCATTCCTCCATAGTTTTTTCAGATTTACCCCACTTACAGAGAGATCAGCTTTCCTATTCTTTACAAATTCTTTTAAGTGGTGGTAATAAACTCTCAATCACTTAAATGAGTTTTTCCATTTCTAGCTTTTTGCTTTCTGTTGCTAGCCCCAAATCTGCTATCAGAATCCACTATCTTCAACTACTGATGCAATGAAGTTAGGAATGGCTGAAACCATCCAGATGAAAAAGATGATCCAGAGCAGCTAAACAAACAAAGCTTCTCCCTCATATAAGGGGTCTAATAAAGCTTATTTTCCACGCCTTCTGCTGTCCTAAAGCAGAAAAATAGCTGTTCAGTGGATAGCTATCAAAAGTTTCTATCAATGACTGCTTATTAACAAAGGTGATAGGATCTGAACCATTCTGAACTATGGCTCGAAATATAGCATCCACATCTCAAGTTATCAGAACTGCCAAAGCTTCCTCTTTGTCTTGATCTTACTGGTAACATGCTAAAAGGAGCCCTGCTAACCACTCATGAAATTAGACGACTTGAAAAGCACCACAATGATCTTGTCCTGAGAACAGATACTCCAGAGAATTGCTGCCCAAACAATTGCCAATAGATGAATCGGGTCATTTCAGAATCATCTTCTTGGGCACACTGAGCACAAAAAGAAATGGCATCCCCTACATTAAAATACACAGCCCTGGACAATCCATTAGTTCCAATGTCATTGACACATCACTTCAAAGCTCATAGGTATTTCAGTTACAAGATAGATGGCCATCAAGTATAAACGTACTTTTTGCAGGATTTCTAAACTAAGAATGCAGGTAGCAATCCCAAAGATTCTGCTTAGATCTAAAATGATAAATCCAAACTTGGTAAGTTTGCCTCCCTGGGCAATTTAGAATGAGTTAGCCTTGTAAAAATTGCTTACTGCTTTACATTGATATTAATATTTAAATAGAATCTAAAAGAGAAAAAAAAAAATCCAGCACAACTATTTTTTAGCAGGTTGCAGTTTCCTTAAATACAAACCAAGAGCATGTTTAGCTGCTTGTAAGCCATGCAAAAGTAACATACAGTGCTGCAAGGAATTACCCAGGGAAATCTGGAAGTGCTTTAGAATTATCTGGGTATGAGCAATGCACCTGTCATCACCAGGTGAAAAATTCAGAATATGTTTGAGAACTGAATCTGAATTCTTCTGGTCACTGCATTCCATGCCAGCTATTTTACTCTAGCTTATTAGAAAACAAAAGACGACTTGGCAACATCTGCAATGATCTTGTTGTTAAGATCTCTTTTTGGGTTAAGAGGATAGCATCACATAGCACAGAACATCAGTAACACAAAGTTCATCCTTTGCTGCATCAAGTTAAGGAGTATTCTGCAGGTTGTGCCCATAAGACAAGAAGTGAGCAAGCTCCCCTTTCTCAAGGATGACCTCAAGCGAGCCACAGATTCAATTCTAGTCACCTCTTCACTTCCCCTGGCTCTCCCAAGGGGAATAACGAGGGCAACCAATACCACACATTGAGAAGTCCTGGTATGACAATTTCTAAACATGCTGAGGAAAGTGGAAGTAAAGTAGAAAGAAGGATACCTGTGGTATCTTGACCAGAGACATTTGAATGCTGTTAAAGTTGCAGTACATAGCCTGAATCATTCTCAAAATCAGCCAGAAGAAAGTCACAGAGGCTGTAAGCAGATTCCACAAAAATACTCATGAAGCCAGTATAAAAATGTGTCTCATCTGTTAGGACAAGAATTTTGACACCATATTTGAAAAGATTTTCAGATGCCTCATATTAGATAGAAGTCTTCAACTACTCTGAGAAATTTATTTTCAAGCAGCACTACAAATCAAGCTATTTAGAATAGAAATTGTTTCAAGTATATTGGAAGAGTGTTTTTCCAGACATGGTGTACACATGTCACAATCAAGTTAAAACCATGGAATCATTATCTAAAGAGTTGAAAACAGTAACTTTCTACCATCTGCTGTCAAAAAAAACCCCACACACTCTGCCAAGAGAGTCTTATGCCCAGCTGCAGAAGCACTGCAAACTTGCATATTTATTCTTTTTCTTATAGCCCAAATGTTACAGCCATTATGTCTGCATTTCCGTTTTTCGTAAGTTAATAACTCTCAAGACTAAGAAAAGCTTGAAAATATGAACTTAAAGACTGAAACAGAAAAATACTCAACTTTTTTGTCAACTCAACCATGATTTGGAGGAACCAATTTAGTGATCTCAAAAAAAAGGTTGCTAATCTTTACAGGAAATGAGAGTTTCTGAAGACATGCATGACAGGAAGCATCAAGACTGCCACTGCTTAGCACAAACTTTGTAACATGCAGTATGGAGAACCTGGGTGACAGTCAGAGCTGTGCTGTTTAACAAGCTGCTGGTATGAAACAAAAAAACAATGACAAAATAAGAAAAAGAACATGTGGCCTGGAGGGATGTTGCTAACCAAAAGGCATTGAATCTACACTGCACCACACACTGCATCCATGGAGACTACTACAGATCTATTACCGCTTGTTTTATTTATTACACTGCTTGACAGCTCTCAAAGGACTCTATACAGGATGTCTCCAGGGAGTTTTATCAGGTGGGTTTTTTTCCTCCCCTTTCAAAGAAAGATTATAGTCCTGATACTTTTCCTTAGCCCTCTAAAGTTTAGTTACGAAGTTCAGCATTTTTATTTTAAACCACAACAGCCCAAACCAAATCTCACTTAAGAGATTTAATTCTGCAGCTCTCAAACCCACCCGCACCGACAAATAAGAATCTGTTTATTTCCATAAGAAATGCTGCATTTTCAGAATGTACTTCTCCGATTATATTTATTGCCTTGCAACCAGCCAGTTACAAATTGAACTACAGCCATCTCCAAAAGTGATATCCCTTTGAGGTAAGATTATTTTCCTAAGTAGAGGTCTCATAACAGCTGCACCTCCAGAATGTACTTTAAAGCTCCCTTCTCTCTTTCAGGGTCACCTCTGTAAAGTCTGAGGGAGCCTGACCACTGTTTATACTTCTGCAGGTAATTAGTCTGGCTCCTTTCCCATGTCATTTATCAAGTTGTCAATTGTATCAATTACAGCACAAACACTCAGAAATATAGTGGGGGTTTGTTGGTTAGCTAAAGGAGAAATTTTCACATCAGAAGTCTGAAGCCAGTAAGTACCAGTAACTTGTTCTACCCTATGACATGGAAACCAACAGAAAATTTAGACCTTACTGCACAAAATTTCAAGCTCCCTATGCATGCACACTTGAAGACACTTGGAAATCCACTGTAAACTGAAAGTGTTATAAACCGATTATACACTTATGGTTTTACAGCTTTTTGCTTTCAGTATTTTGGACTTTGTAGAGCTGAGAACAGAATAAGAGCTAATAAGGACAGAATAATGTTCAGAGATTGCCACATACCTTTATTAATCTACATTTGTGACAATTATGCATCTGATTCAGAAGTAGTGATGAACAGGAGGCACACTGCTGCTGTTACAGTGGCTCTAGCCACATATAGTTATACTCAAAGACTAGTAGAGTTATGTTAAACACCGATGTGAAATACAGGATAGGCATGGGAGTCACCATACTGGATTAGACTTGTGCTTGATCTGTTTCAGTAGAAGTTTTATAAAATATATTTTACAATATTCAGAATTAAACCACAGTTAGAGCTTTCAAAGAATGTGTGTTTTTTTCAGGATGCTATTTCCCCACAACTAGCAGAATGCAATCATTTTCCAATAGCACTTAACAGACAGATGAATTCCACGTCCACACTCCTCAGCTTCCTCTCACTGCATAAAGATTTTGATCTCTTTTTCCACTTTACTTTAATGCAGCTATACAATTGTGCACCAGAGCCAGCATCTTTGCAGTCAGGCCTCCTAGTGAGCAATATGAAACCAGCTTTAAAAAAAGACTACAGGATGCCACAGTTATGTGTTACAAGACCTTTTTTGGTTGTCAGACTTGAACGTGCAGCTTCTGAAATGTTCCCAGCTCAGCCAGTCCAGAAAGCAAAGAGATTTTTAAGAATTATACTTTGATTTCAGTAAGCTGATATTTATCATGGTGAGTCTGCAGTGGAGTCTATACTCCAGGGTATAGAAACTACATTCCATTGTTGCCTGCTGACCTAAAAATCAGTATTAAATAAAGTTTTACGTCTAAGACATAAAGGTAGGTATAGTTAAATCTGAAGCGTCAATAAAAGTAAGGATATACATCATATCCAAGCAGCTTCCTGTGTTGTAAGTGTTAACTTCTATACATTGTTACACTCAGAAAAATACTGACATATGGAAGCGTTATTTAGCATCTCACTATTTCCTGTAATAAAGTGACAACCAGTTGCATTATCAGTTTTACCAGAGTGCACTACAGAATCTCGTGGTTCACATTTAGTTATGGCATTATATTTGTTCTCTACTTTTTTGATTGCTACTGCCTGTATGAAGAAAAATCCATTTTTAAGTCAAAGTATTTGTACACTTGGTCTACAGTTAACAGTCTGCAACAGAATGGCATAGGTGTAACCTACACTAGTTTATTACTTAGAAGATTTGTAACTAAAGGTAACCAAATTCACACTCAGCTTCCCCTCAAAGTAGTAACGAGTACAACATACTGTTCTTGCACCACTTTCACATCTCAAACTCATTTCTTAACCCGAGAAGCCCTATCTCGCTTAGAGACAGCCCTCAAGCTCCTTTTCCCCTTCAGCAGCTCACGTTAAGCACAATAACCTGACTAACACTGCACCGATGCCACAGTAAGACCGACCAAGTGACATATCAGCAAGAAGATGCATTCTTTAACTGTAACTGCTGACTGACCAACCTGCCCTTTCTGTCAAAGAAATACAAAGGACAGCAGTGATACAGCACGTACCAGACAAGCAGTACAGTTCTCCAATGCACACAGCTTACCAGGAATGCATTTTCAACTAATGAAAATATCTTTCTAATAACAGTTTCTAAATCATGCTTCCTTTAAGAGAAGACACTGTCCAAATGAAAGGAGATAAGTCTTCAAATGCCCAACAATACGCAGCATAAAAGAGAGCCCAATTTACCTTCCATACCATGAAGTGCACTTTCATGTTTGAAGTTACTAATTCAAGTGACAGAATACAGAGGAGTAATTCTAGACACAAGATTTTTGCAGTCCAGCAAGTGACTGCACCACCCTGTATTGTTCTGTAAACCAGAAGTTAAATGACAGCCTTGATTTAAAACCAACTCAAACTGAAGCAGGGACTCACAGGATGACACATTACCCTAAGATTTGACTTTTACAGTCAACTATTGAGTCTTGCTACCTTTGGCATAAGAGTATTACTTCACAAAGATAAACTTAATGCAACAGGAAAAGGCATCATGTTTTAGCCACGTTACCTGAACTGTACAGAGGTGACAAAAGACTCACTGCTCAGAGATGTAATTCAAAAGAATAACCAGTAACATGATTGTACAGGAAGAGTTATTTGAAATTAAAATAGAAAACAGTGGCAGTAACCACTTTTGCCAACTTCTACCTACTTAAAGACCTTTAAAACAGTAACCCTAACTACACCTAATTTATAAGATGTGCTAATGACAACAGCAGGAGGCACACTTGACTGAGAATAACTAGAGTTGAGATGAATATATACAATGGGAATAAAAGTATTTGAAGGCTAACACTACACAAAATTTCCTTGCAGTAACTGAAGCGGAGGACTGGCCCTAAGCAGTTGCTGCTGAGCTCTTCACAGCTCCACTATGCTCACAGCAGGGCAGATCTTTCACATTTAAATACCTGCATCCAATATTTAAACTAGGTTCAGTTATAATTTGCTTCATATAGACAGGCCACAAAGTAAACTAGGATAGTCCATCAGTCACATCTTTTGTTAGGATTTTGTTACACATCTATAAGCAACCTTGAAATAATCAAGTCATTCAAATCAAATATTCCCATCTTCCACAGATCAAGAAAAAACAGAGTCTTGGCCAGGACCTCCCTTGCTATAGATACTAACACCACCATTAGGTCGCCCACAGAATTTCAGCTCTTTCTCCTATTTTCTCCACAGTTCAGTACATCAAGCATAAGGGGCATTACAACACAGTTCAAGTGCCTTCATAAGGATGTGGAGCAATATTCTCCAGAGTATCATCAGTAACTTGGGAACCCAAGCTGCATTTGATAAACAGCACCTGAACTCCCCTTGAAAGGAAGCATATTGATATTCTCATATTTTATACTTTATCATTACAGAGTACATACTTAAAAATTAGGTACAGTTGCATTATTCGGCATTAAAGACTCATTCTGCCAGAGACCACCACAATGTTTTCTGAGCTGTCCTTGATCCACAAGATTCCTACTACAGAATTTGCTCCAATATTTAAATGCTGTAGTTTAACTGAGATGAAAGCAGCTGACATCTAGCCTCCTTCCAAACAGCAGAGATTTTAAAGAAACCGAGGTATTCGAGGTATGCTAGAAAAGTCTTAAAAGAACATACACCCAATGACTCTGCAAAAGTACAAACTGTTCTCACACCATTCTGTTACACGTCTTGCAATCAAGAACTGTGATACACCTTTATCAATGTTGGACAGGTCAGGAGAACAACTTAGTCTGCATAATCATGCTGAGCAGCCTCATTCCAGCAGCACTACAGTAGCACTGTTGAGAAGACCCTAGGAGAGGTTGGACATCTAGTATGCCAACACTTGCCAGCATGAATACAGAGAAGAAAAGCTCTTCTATTGCTAAGGAACATTATTTTAAGACAATTAAAAGTAACCATCGTTAGTTATGGTTGGTGTAATATAGCATGGAAGAAAAATTATTCATGTTTCTCTAATAAAACAATCACGCTTTGAAGGTTCAATCAATCCTCAAACCATGGCATTCTGGAAAACCAAGAGCACCTAGGTTTCAGTCCATCTTTCTGAATCCAGATTGTATTTTGATACAAATCATGTATAATGAGTATCAATAACCTGTCAACAATTGTACTGTCCTAGATAAAGAGGTTGTACCCATCATATCAACAACACCAAGTTCCTCCTTTTATTTCTAGATGCAAACAATAAAACAGGACTTAATCTTAAAAGATTCTACTAACTGTAGAGAGACCAGCTCCTTTAGCAAGTATTTTTAACAGCTATAAAATGCATATCCTTGTTTCAAACTTGTAATTTTGTATGCAGTCTCCTGAAGAGAGGAAAGCTACAGCCTTCAGAATAATTTAACCCACAAGAAACTTCTGTAATGTAATTAACCTCCAAGACATGAAATATTTCCCCCTTACAAATATTTTAACTCATCCTTTTTGCAATCTGTCATTTTAAATATTACACATTAAATTCTTCAATCAATTGAAAGCTCAGCAACATGAGCTTTATAAATGAACTTCTTTATTAAAGTACATCAAAGAAGGTGCTTCTTTAGACAGTTTGTCCACATGGTACTGATGATGATTAAGAGACTCCAACAGACACTATGTTAGCAAGAAGTGACTGATGTCAAGCTGGCACTTGTTTCTGATCAATAAGTAGAGAGTGAATATTAAAACAGATTTCAGGGGTTAAAGTCAAGGAACTTCAAAATTGCTAAGACTAAAATTTCAAATAAAAATCACAGTTTTTGTGGATTATTAATCTCCTTTCAGTTCAAACTGCATGTGAAAAGCTTAAGCAGAGCTCAACACTGGACCATTTCACTTTTTCAATTTAAAATTAACATTCAAAAAACTGCCACTGCTGTAAATAGCTAGTACAGAGGAGTGGGGCATGCTTATGGGTCACAAAGAAAACTCAAAGATTACTTCCACAGTCAGTAAGTGTAGAATAACAGCAATAACATAATCAACCAAGATACTTGTAGAATGCTTGAGCAATCATCCAAAAGCAAACATGAATACAAATCAAGAGATCTCTTCATAAATTCTCTCAGTTTGACTGGAACAGATATAAAATTGCTTCTGAGTTTTGGTACAGTCACTGCAATCAATCATTTGTGCGCAGTTAACTGCTTAAAAACCGCTCAAAGACTTCTGGGATTTTGACCCAATGTTCTTTGTCTGCCCTAAATTGGATGGGAACACATACAACAATAAAGCCATACTACATGAAGCCCCCTATAAAATGCACCAAAACCCAACACTAAAAAGCAAGCACTATACTTTTAATAAACTAGTACACCAGGTACTTGTTCCTGGTACTCCAAGCTCTTCCCACTTTTAAGGTTGTTGCACAGCAACCTGTGTCTTGGTTATACAAGCTCTGACTCGTGTGGAAATAAAGGTGTTCTTGCCATTGTTAGACTGGGCTTCTAGAGAACTCTGTCTCTGTTCAGGCCAGAAACCTGGTAGCAGCGTAGTGTCTTAGTCCAGTTTAATTCACCAGTCATTTGGAAAGATTAAACTTCAGAGGCTTTTTTTTTTTAAGGCTTCAGAAAAGCCACAATTACTTTCTTCCTTTCCTTGTGCCCTTTATGAAGTGTGAACCCTAGAACTTACAATGAAATGTGTACATTCTAGGGTCACCTCCTAGAAGAGCCCACTGCCAAAAACATGAAATATAATAAAATGTTAATTTCTCAGACTTTTTTCTAAGAAAAACATCTAAACAAATTTTGAAAAATTAAGGCTAACTCAAGTTGACATTCACTTACAAATTCTCCCTCACTCTCCCTGAAGCAGTGTACAAGCTTTTTTACAATCCTCCAAGCCACCTTTTGGAGGCGTAAAATGCAAGACACTATAAAAACCAGAACTGTAGTACATTTTCTGATGATAAAGCTAAAAAAATCTTCAGAGACCAGAGTACTTAAAAGAATTAAAAGGCAAACTGACTCCAAGGAAAGGCTGCACCTTTCTTCCAAAGAAGCGCTTCAGCTAAGGTCTGCAGTTCCCTGTCTGAATAAAGCAGGCCTCAAGTCAATGGATTTTACCTCCTTCAAGCACACAGCTTAGCACCTGGGAGAGTGACTGTGCTTTGGTAATTCACATCTTATATTTATTTTACCTGCAGCTCGCACCAGGCGACTTCCACAGTGGTATCCGTATCCAGTCCTTTATACACAGTTTTGAAAGAGCCTCTTCCAATCTCGATGTCAAACTTCAGGAAGCGGCCATCCGGGGAGATGCCCACTGCCTTGGTCTCAAGCTCTTCAATATCTTCCTGCTGTGTTCTCCGCTCCTCAAATTCCCGGCTGGCAGCTGACGCGCTGCCA
>NW_009647222.1:379378-412504 GCF_000708025.1 Charadrius vociferus | reverse complement strand
GCGGTGGGGCGCGAAGCCGCCCCTTCCTCAGCCCGCCCGGCCCTCAGGGCGGCCTGGGCCGCAGGAGGTGCGAAAGGCGCTGAGTCGGCTCCCGTTGCTTGTTCCTTCAAGTCCTACGTTACACCTATTTAATATATGAAGTATTTAACCTCCTGTTTTCAAACAGCCTTCAAAATTCTTTAAAATTGTGCGCAACGATAACTCCGTGTGT
The DNA here is from genome assembly GCF_000708025.1 of Charadrius vociferus. NCBI lineage: Eukaryota > Metazoa > Chordata > Aves > Charadriiformes > Charadriidae > Charadrius > Charadrius vociferus. Next base: position 412,293 of record NW_009647222.1, on the reverse strand, counting down.
GCGAGTACTGTGTGAACAAGTCAGGGTTTGGGGTTTTCCTCAGTGTAGGTCATCCGAAGCGGTATGAATCGGCCAGGCAACCTAAAACTCAAATAACTTCCCTGTAAATGCGTCCTCTCCGTTATTTAAGAGAAACAGGATTTGCAGCCTTTGCCCTGAAAATGATGGTTATCCCATGGCCGTTTCAGTCAGGACTGCCGCCGCTGCAGTGGAATCAGGGCTACACAGCAGCCGGGGGAGCAGCGCGAGCCCATGCGAATGCTGACACAAATCGGGAACTTTCAGGTTAACAAAGCATTGGCACACACGAGTCATCTAGTTTATTTATGTCATGTTCCTCTTTTGTATTAATAAACCAAAACCAAGCACTTTCCTTCTTACGAGAGCAGTCTTTTGAAGTCAACGGGAATGTACTGAAGGAGGAGCGAATGATTTGGTACCATGCCTTTCAGGCAACTATAAATCAAAAATTATGTTAAAGAAAAAAAAAATCAGGAAATTTCCCTATGTAAATAATACGTTCCCAGCAAACACACTGGCATTGCAAATACTTTTTGAAAAGTTACTTTTAAACCAGCAGTTTAGAGGAAGTTGTGCGTTGCTGATGTGAGGCCTTAACTCCTTCTGCACAACATAACACAAACGGCCCTTTCAGACCTCTGCAGCCCCCAGCCACGAAATCCCGATCCGAGCAATTCCTCACATATAAAATTTAATACCGCACAGTAATCAGAATATCATTGCTTTCTGGATATCAACTACTTAGTAACAGCAAACAAAATGATAATACAGTCTTCACAAAAGGGACAAAGCATGCTTCGTTGCACAGCTCTTCAGTAAAGACTTCTGCATGGCTTAAGCCTTCTAGAGCTTGCCTTCATTGCAAAAGTTAATTTAGTTACTATAATTGTTAGTGTGCCGCTCGAACTGCATTGGCACAAGAGTAGAACTTTCCAAAACAATGCTGAGCTAAATGGGGTAATTTTATTAGCAGCAAAGAGTGACTGGATCAAGACTGATTAACTCCTAACTCAATCTGCCACATCTCCACTGGACTGCCAGGTCCAACGGCACCAGCAATTGACCGTCAACATCTCCAATACCAAACAGGGTTCAGCTTCACTCAACACTTGGCTACGGGTATTTGTGCATTTCTAGAGACCAGAATGAAGGAGTAGTATCATTTGTAGTATCAGCAGGCATCTCTGTGTTAGCTTTACACTGTTAAAAGTAGTAGGACAAAGTAGCAGAGCTCCAGCAAGGGTTGGCAACCAAAGCCCCAGTACCTACCCTGGTCTACGCCACTCCATCTTCACCGCTGTTGTTGCCTTCTGGAGCGACATGAAAGCAGAAGTCTGCTTTCTTCCAAAGCCTGCTGCGTTTTTGCTAACCCTTTGGGTGGGATAAGTAGGAGTAGATAGGTAGCAAACCTTACTTCATCTTGATGCCTGTTGTAACTTCGTGAGCATATACCCAAAATAATACAGTGATAAATCATTCCTTGTGGTGTAAGCCAACAGAGCTGTTAGGTGAATTCCACTTGCATCATCCGTAGTTTTTGGCAGGCAGCTCCCAGGTCTGCGCCGAGCCACGTACCATATGATCTACTGCAAAAGGTAGATGGGCTGCAGCTGGGGAACCACCTCCCTGTGGTCTACATGTGTGGTTTAAATGAGACCTTGTGTGTAGCCCTTCTCTTACTCAAGTGCCTTTCACCCATTGTTCTTAAATATATTTTCCCCTAGTTAATTAAGCAAAGGCTTTGCAAAAGAGACCTGCAGCCCAGCAGTGCATAGCCACAGGGGACCTGAGGCAATCTTCGACTAAAAAACTGTGGTAATTATGTAAAAAAGCACCTCCCCGGTGTCTGATCCAGCACATTCCTTAGTACTCTTGAAAGAAGGTTGGTCCTCTGAGCCCAACACGTTCAGTGTGAGGTCCCCAAAACCCAGCTCTTCTCACTGGCTCCTCTTCTGGGCATAGGTAGGTATAGCAGTTATCTCGGCAAGGGGAAAAAAGCTAAGCAGCTGACTTGGAGGTGGGAATGATGGATTTTGTCTTCGTTGGCTCTGAAAAATGAAGTGGAATGATATTGGCAATTATATTTTATGTGGGTGTTGTTTTAATTTTGTCATTCTAAATAAAGAGGAATGTAATAAAGAGTGTGAGCTTGCTTCCCCTTCAATTTTATTTCTTTTAATCTGTAAAACTGTGTTTAGGCTAAATGGAAAATTTCAGTATTGCAGCAAGATTTAATAAAGCATTAAAGTAAATTCTATATGTATTATATGTTTAGAAACAAGTAATTAAAATAGTTTTGGTGCCAGAGCTCCTCAGCCAATTAAAAATACTTCTTTCGCCCGTTGCTGTATGAAAAATCCACAGAAATAAGGAGTCTGACTATACTTGAGAAATTGCAAGCAAAGCGACTTAACCAATCTTTTCATTAAATCCAAAGGGCCGACACTTGAAATAGTAAAAATATCGCCCTTCTGTCAAGCCTCTTTTAGTTACAGTCATCTTGCTTGGAACAATAATAGTTTAAAAAATTACCCTGAATGAAGTGTGATTTTGAAGTTGACTGAATCAGAAACTTTTTTTCTGTTTTGCTTTCTCCAGTGAAATTTCATTCACTGTTGGCATTCATGACCTGCCCATGTGACAAAGTATTAATGTGAAACAGCTATTCTCTATTTTCTCTTATGCAATACATTATGCAATGCAGAAGGCTATGCCATAATTTTGATGCATGTGATTTTATTCCATAACCTGAGTGCTTTTCAAAGCAAACTGTTCATCTCAGTTTTATTGCACATTACCAGGTTGCAGCTACAGTGCCATAGAACAACAGTGACAATCCAAATTTTTCTGCCACAGTTTCTTCTTTTTCCTTGACGTTTCTCAAATCTAGGCTTCTGCCACAGTGTTCACTTTTGTTTCTTAATGCTGGAAGTTAGTGAAACAAAGTGTTTCTCACATGCTTGAGAAATGAGAGTATTTAACTTTCCAGATATTCTGTTTTGCTTTGTTTTTCCCCCAGCAAGTCAAATTTAATTGGAAACTTGTTCTAAAACCTTAGATTTCTTTTATACTTTTATCTCTAGTGAGGTTTTGTACTTGCAAGTAGCTCTGGAGGTCAGGTCGATTATGAAATCGTTGCAAACATCTCTAGGATCTATGGGCAGTTTAAGTCTTCAGACTCAGTAGTACATGATCTATCAGATGGTGCTGGATGGTGAGTTCTGCCAAAACCTCTGAATGTGGATAGTATCTCCATGAGCAGGGACCATGGGAATTGAAAAAGAGCAAGAACTCCAAGTCTCACAGGGCTCAAAACTAAACATCCCTCTTTGTGCTCTCCTGGCTTACAGAGTCCTCTAGTTCTGCAGGAAGATAGGTCCACACCGTGGCCAAAACACCTGAGCAAAGTATGAGCTCTAACTAAAGGACTAGCAAAAGAGGCGGCCAGACTGTGAAAGGAGGACAGAATTCAGAGATGATGAATTTATGTGACATTTCTTGTTTATTGCTTGAGAAAATGTCAACAACCTTGCACCATAAAACTGGAGCATAGCATGTGCTTCTTCATCAGATTGAAACCTACGTTTCCCTTTCACCCACCCGTCCACCCCCATCATAGCTACTAGAATAGAAAGCATAACTTTTTCTTTCTCTACTTTTTTTTCCCTACTTTCACCATTCTTTTGATCTACACTAACAAAAAAATGTATCCTAGCCATGTAGAAGTAAACCAGCGAGAGAACCAGTAGCTAGCTGTATCACTGATTTGTTACCTGTGTTTTTTAATGACCAAAGTACATTTTTCAGTTATATTAGTAACCATTTTTAGTCTAAAGCTCATTGTAGGCTGTGCTGCTGGCTCCCTGTTGTTTGTATCTGATCAGCTATTGCATCTATTATCAGCATATCTATTTATCTATTACATTCTCCAAACATAAATCATTCAGATAAAGTCAAACAACAGGAACATGATAAAAGGACATTTAGAATAACTCAAACACTGAATTATATCAGAGATGAGACTCAGTTATTGTTCATGCACTATTTCAAACTGTATCAAGCCATAATGGCAGGTGCTGTGCCAAATTCAGTGTCACCCCTACTGGGGGCAAAGGAAAATCATTGCTCACTTAATTCTTTGTGTCGTCTTCATGGCTATTCTTACAATGTTTCTTTACACAACAGGTTTGTGAAGCAGTCTAACAGTGAGTAAGTGTTTTGGAAGCATGGATATTTGCTGAAATCAGCATTGTGTTCTTCCTTTTTCTGTGTCTTTAGTCATTGCTCAGGATGCCTCATTTATCTTTTTTCTCTCTAGGGCTTTAGGGAATTCTGCACTTCACAGCAGTGTCATAACACTTCTAAAGCAAGCACAGAAGCAGGGGCACCGCTTTAATGAAGAGAAGCTGTTTGATGAAGGTGGGTGGAGGGAAGTGTGAAAAAGATGGTGATGCTGTGTTTGTGACTGAATCTGTTAGTGATGCTGTGCAGCAGTCAGCCTGCCCTGCTTGCTGTTCACCACTCACAAGCTGATAAAAATCAATCACTCTCACAGCAGGTCCAGTCCTGCTCCTCTCTACATCAAAGTACAAAAATAAAATACTACTCACTTCAGTCAAAGCAGGAGCAGGCTTATAGTCCAGCATAAAGAACTTCGTTGTGTCCTTCAAAAACCCAGTCTGGGCCAAATGCAAAGCATTAGTCTGTTCCTATGTCGTTTATCCCAGCTCCAGTACTGGAAGGTGCTCATCATTTCTGAAAGGTGTTGAGCATTCCTGAAGGATAATGAGCGCTCCCCATGACCATTGACTGCAGGGAAAGCGAGAGCACTCAGCCCCTCACGGCAGCGCTCAACACCTTGCAGAATCCAGCCCTTGGTAAGGCAGAAGTCGTAAAGAAAAAAGGAGCGTGTGGTCACTTGCCCAAAGGGAGCAACATAAATCTGGAGTAGCCTCCTCAGATCACTTCTCTCCTTGCAAAATACTTAGTGCGAGGTGTGATTGGCCTGTTGTGCACATTACAGAGCTGTCTGCTTGCGGAGTCAGTCAGCTGGCTTCTCTTGCAGTCTGTGGGGACCAGGAGTGAAGGCACAAAGTTGAAACGTCACACATTCTGGCAATCCGCAGCTGATGCATGGCCTGCCATAGTCGTTTGTCAGTAGTGAAAGTGTTTATTGATGATAGAAGCACGCTGGTATTAAAAGTGACTTAAAATAAAGCTCCTTACCTGAATGACCTCTGCTACACATGTGCAAAGTTTTCACACTCATGTAGTTTCAGTGGTGTAATTACAGTCTAATGAAAAAATATCCAGTGTAAACAAGCTCTTGCGGACCATTGCCAGATGACACAGGTCAGAGCAGCTCTCATGTTGCTCAAATCTGTGTCCAAGGCTGGGCAGAGAATCAGGGAGCTGCAGCTGCCTCGCAGATAGCAGTAGATCTTTTGCTGTGCTTGATCTTAAGTGAAATGCTCCAGGGAATCTACTTCATGTTTATCAGAGATCTTGGGAGGCTGATGAGTGTCTTAACACTCCAGGTGAGAAGGAGATCTGTGTGGATTTGAGAACTAATAAAAACTAGAAAAGGTCTCAGTTTCCTTTGTATCCATGTGGTACTACCTAAATGCAGACAACCCTGATAGGTCTGTCACAAATTGCTGATGACTAACTCTATCGCAAAACACCAGCCTCTCCAAACTGATGAGGTACACAGGAATTCACCAAGTAGCCTCAAATAAAGCAGAATGGAAGTTCATAGTTCAACCACCTTTGAAATGTGACAAAAATGGTTTTAGAAGCATATAGAAGCATTTGGATGGGGCTTTGAGCAACCTAGTCTAGTGGAAGGTGTCTCTTCCAGCTCAAACCATTCTATGATTCACATATATATATATAAAACACTTGTATTTTAATGTCCTTCTCTGAGAAACAGCTTGCCCAATTCATCTACCTCTGGTACCAACACAGTGGTTCTGCTGTTTCAGTCCTGAAACATCACTCTTTTAAAATATTTCTGGTTCATATTCTTGTTCTCTGAAAACAACTTCCCCTTCTTATACATCCCTCCACAAACTATCAACTGCCACTGATAGCCGGAAAGCAAAAATATTGCCTTGTCGGGGCACAAACAACATCACACTAAAGACCAGACCATGAAGTATAGTCGAGTGATGTCTTTCTGCTCAGGCAACTCCTGAACTGCCTTAGGTAGATAGGACAAAGCCTTGAGAAACAGATACGTTTAGGTACAGCCATGGCTTCAAAACTTTCAGCTATGCAAAGATTAAGTAGACAGATCGTCTACAGCAACACCAGTATAAAGGACAAATTATTAAAACTTTCTGATGAGTCAGACTCATTTCCTGTCCTTCGGTCCACCCTCTTTGGGATGCAGTGCTTAAGTTCTCCTGGTGCCTGCAACCTGAACCGTGAGCTGTTTACTCCCAGCGCCTTGTACCCCCATCAATAGCCTCGCCACTGTGGCTGGAGACAGGCACACAAACGTGCATTGTCAGGACCCAAATCTGCAAACACTTCAACTGGGAAACAGTACTTAGTCCTTCAAATAGTCCCATTGACATTTTACATTGCACACAGCAGTAAGTGTCTGAAGGATCAGGCTCTTAGTGATTGTGTGATTACAGGTACAACAGTTAAGATTCAAAACAGTGCAGGTCATCGAAATGCAAATCATTCTGGTCTGTCCTAAAGCACTAAAAATCCCCAAATCAAACATCAGTTCCTAAAATTAGATCCACAGTCAAGTGACAGAGGTTACACAACATTCATTACAAGGTTTGCCAGGATTTTCAAGAAGAAAAGACCCAGAAGGAAATATAGATCCACTCATTAGGACTTCTAATATCACAGTGAGTAAATTACTTTTTAAAAACATCTTGCATTACAGGGAATATATAATCTCAGGGGAACCAAACAGTCTCTGAGCAGCTTACACTTTTGGCAGCGGCCCAAGGTACCATGAGGCACAAATCACACAAATGTCTGAGTTTGTGTAAATTCTGTGCTCAACATCTGCACGAGCTTTCTTCCTTACTGTAAAAAAATCCTATCTGATGCTTTGTCTCTTTGCCTGATATTCAAACATCAATATATGTTATCAGACACATCAGACAAATTATGGTTATTCCTTGAATCTGAATCTTTTGTGTCTCCTCACTGTACCAGATATGTAACAACACATATGATAGATCACATATTAGCAGTCAATTGCAACATAAAACCAACAAAAAGGAGGAGGATTACAATGCCGTGATGATTTCTTCTTTATGAAGTCATTATTTACCTCCTTAAAGGGCCTGAAGTTCTGCTAAAATTTAGGTATTATTACCATGCAGTTATTATCGAGGACTAGAAATGTGATTATTTGGGTATTATGACCATCTGTAAGTATTTAAAGCATTAAACCCCAGAGAGAGTTAATATAACACAGGGAAGTAACATTAGAACTACTAGGGTGAATTGTGGAATGGAAAAATAGAAAAGCTTGAATATATTTGAATGTGGAATAATATCCCAGTAAGACAGAGCTGATACTGCATTACTTGACTTTGTTTCAGTGACGATCGCAACGCGCATTCAAAATCTACTGAGTTAAAACATGTAAGATCAGAGACACATTAGAACATGAAACCGGTTACTTGCGCAAACTACTATAAACAGAGTCCATCACCCTGATACTAAGAGTAATGAGTTCATCATTGTCAGTGAATGGTATAGTTGGAAATATTTGGTTGAGAAAAAAGTCCATGCTGGTTTACATCTCTTAATTTTCACACCCTGAATATGGACACTTTCTTGGTCATCCACCCCTCCTGTTTCAAAACCAAGACATACACCCTCTTTAGTGCCTGTAAAACTGGTAACACCTGTACACTGTGCCAGGATATTAAGCTGTTTGTATCATTTTATCAATGCTGTTGAGATCTTCATACAGGAGAGAGAAGTAGCCACCACTGTGGTGTGGTTTCTGACCTGCTTGTTAGCAGCTCAGCTAACTCAGGGGCGGGTTCAGAATTTTTAAAAACGCAAGCTGACAACAACATGCTCTAAATGTTGGACTAAGCAATTCCAGAGTGCGTATTTAGCTTACTGTCTTGATTCCTTTTTCTCTCAAGTTTGCTTGGTAAGAATGAAATACGTTGCCTTAAAAAAGCTGATCAGACAGATAGCACTTATCTAAATCTGTAGTATGCAAGGCAGGCTCTACTTGTGCAGGGAACATTCTTATTCTGGACACATGGTATTGGGAATGCAAGGATCCTAACATAATCCTAACTACTTTGTGTTTGAGTCTCATTAAGCCAAAAATTATATATGGGAACTTTCCCTGTTAAATCCTCTGTTACCACACAGAACATTACTCTGTGGATTTTGAGAACATTATACTTGCTCGGGATCTGTAGATGTCCCATATCCCTCAATGCTTCCCTCCAGAGGGACTTCTACACATCTAGGATTTTGAAAGGACCAACACAAAGCCCTTCAGAGAGAGGTACAGCGCTCCAGGTGCTATAGCAAGAGAAGGGTGGGAAGTTCAAACATGTCTGCCCAAGAAAAACGTAGGAAAAAGGCAGCTCTCAAATTTCTGGGGCATTGTGAATTCAGGAGGAAGATGAAATACTGAAGCAGCAGGTGAAAAAAAAAGTTATTGAAACCCTTACAAAAGGTTTTGTATTTTTTTTTCCATTTAGAGAATGTGGTTTTCATCGTACACGTAAACATCACCACTGACACTTCATGGTGGATGAGATCTCTGTCAGGACAGAAGATTGCTGAAGGCAGACCACTGCACGTTTTCATGATGTCATGAGAAAGGAACAAGAACTTAGCCGAGCACAAGTAACCCACATTTCCTCCAGCTGTGTTGGTTTTTAGTTTCTAGTCTAAAAAGTATGCGTTTTTGTTCTTCACACTTACCAGCATCAAGTTGTCCCACTAACCCATGCAACCCAGTCCCTTCTCCGTGGTCCTCAAACAGCTCACATCTTATTCAGATTGTTGAGACACCTGGTACCTCTCTCTTAGCCATCTATGGATTGTTTTCCTACCTGAATACCAGATTGCACAATGGGTATGATTGCTGCTTACCTAATGTTTGTTATAAAACCTGTGACAGCATTTTATCCTCACTGCTCTACAAGAGGAAATAGCATTTTATTTGAAATGCTGTGCTGAGTGTCAACATGAGAGGTGTTTTAAAAGAGCTGAGAAGTACGCTGTCAGGAAAATGTTTCCAGGCCTACCTTCCTCCCACATCCAACTGTGTTGAAATAATCAAATGCTATACCACTTGTACTTGGGAAGAGGATGACTAACAGCAGCTAATTACTGCTCAGTCTGTTGCCCTCAGCAGCTATCAGTCTGAATCACACCTGCTGACATGGAGGGGCACAGTTTGCAGTGCGGTGCTCTGGAGGCGACTTAATTTTCAGGGTCTCCCTTGGGAAACAGCAGCTGGGACAAGGACTCCGTATATTAAGATCCTATCACAGAGGCTGCTACCACCGTATCTGACTCAGATGGCCTGAACATCCCGGCTCTGAGGCTGTCCAGGTCAGACCTGTCCTGCTGGACGCCCTGGACCAGCCCATGTCATACCGGGTGGAAAGGAGAAGGTGGTACCTAATTTCTTCCAGCTCCATCCCTCTGCAGCAGAGACTGAACCTAGCTCAGTGGTACTGGATATTAGTTTCTGCTTTCCTCCCAGTTTGCTGCTGCAGTAGCAAAGAGTTGGCAGAGGGCCTTCTGTATCATATTTGATCTGTTGACACTTGCAGCAGTGCTGGACTCTAGCACTGTAGGAGTTTCCGTCTGGAGAAATATGGTAGCCCTTCCTGCCTCCTCATTCCACTCCCTACGGAAAACCTCCCTCTTGTTTTCCCAAATTCTAGGCCAAATAAAATATACCAAAATAACACTGGAGACAGAGAAGGAATCTCTTGCCTCAAACTTGGCATCGGAGCAATACATGCAACCATTACTCGTCTCACAAGTGAAGTCACGCGGGTGGAATCCAGGCAGGGTTTCATCAGCAGGGACTGCAGGTTCACCCTGGCTCCTATGCAAACAGATATCCCCCTTGTTTGTGGTGGCCGGAATGACCACTTTTGTCTGTTTTCATGCTAGGTTGAGTTCATGAGAGTCCAGGCATTATACTCTTCAGCTGGCTAACTTAAAACTTTCTAGGAAAGAAAGGGCCAGAAGGTTTTGAACTGTGGTGGTGTAGCTGCCTGCCAGCCAACGCGCTGTGGCTTTTCACCGTTGCATGGAGAAGAGGCAGGAAAGCAATACTTTAGAGATCCTGCCTCACTCTTAAAGCCTTTTGTTACTTCAGGGATGTTCTGAGTAATCACGTAATTCTGCTGCACTCGTAACACCGGACACATGAGCCAGAGGGTGGCTTTCTATAGCATAACTCACCCACCCCCCAAAAGCGACCGTTATTGTCCTGTCTGTGCAGAGCACAGCTCTTTTACAGGAAGCCTCTTGCATGCGGGACAGCAAGGCCCCACACAGAGATACTGCAGAGCATCCTTTCTTACTTACAGTTCCTCAGGGTCATTGCAGGCTCAAGCCATTACATCATCTCACCATCAAAGAAGCTGGGATTTGGCCCAGGGCTGATGATGTAGCATAGTACTGTTCTTTACTTAGAAGTAAGATAGGCATTATTATCAAGCTTCTGTCATCACTGTCTCACCTGGGGGACCTTTAGTGCGTCATACTCCTGCACAGTTAGATTAATGGTGTAGTCCCTTTAAGACAGACAGAGGGTGGTTCTCAAAAATGCAGCTTCTCTCTTTGTTTCTGCCAAGATGTGTGTTTGAAAAGCATATTACTAAGTAAAACCCTGTTTAATTTACCCTATCTTATACAGGCTTTCATCCCCGTGTGCAATCAGCGTCAAGACAATATATCTGGTGATAATGAATAGCCACATACTGTGTGCCGTAACTTCAGCTCTTTTTAGGGAGTTTTAATCTCTTCTCCATTTCCATCTGCCTTCTGTTCTGACAAAGGCCATATGGCTCTTTAGAGCCACCTATGCGCTGGTTAGGTGGGATGCGGGTGTTTGAAGTAGCACTGTTCTTCTGAGGAAATTTCCATTGCAGGTATAGGCTGAGAACAGGGTTACCGGCTAGGTGTGGACACTTCTAGGATACATGAACTTAAAGGCCAAAAAGGATCATCGCCACAGTCTGTAGAATGACACCTGTTCTTTCACTCCCATATGATAAGCCTAACTGGTTGAACCACATTGGAATCGTAGGGCTGTTCAGTACCTAAACAAAGTCCTGAGGATGCCCTTCTGCAATTTGTCTCCAACCCTCCACGGGTGTTGTCAAGTCAGCTAGTACAAGCAGCAAGCTAATTTATACCAGGTGAAGTGCTCAGCCTCCATTTTATCCTCCTTTCTCTTATGTTCCTCTCCTCATCTGGTGCTGGTCTACTGTTTTCAGTAGATGCAAATTGCTTGTAAAAATGTATATGTCAAACGTGTTATCTTAGAAAGAAGTTCTCCCTAGCGGTCTAGCAGCCTCTCAGTGGCAGTGTTATTTGGCAGATGTCCAGGAAAGAACTTCGTGTCGCTAGCTAGGCTTTCACACTTGATTAATATGCTCTCACCTTTGTACGGAAACATTTAAGTGCTGATCATGAGACCCTTACTGGTGGATCTACCAGTTATAACAACCTCCTATAGACCACAACAGTTCATGAAGTGTGGTCTGGATATCTACAGAGATGTCAAGGTAACAATTGCATGAATATTCATAGGATCATAGGTTAAGCAACAGCAAGAACAATGTTTAAAAAAAATCAAATAATAAAATGTGCACAGGGAATCCAGCACTAGTCCTCCTTTCCGGCTACACGAGTCCTCCTTCTCTTACCTAACTTCCTCCTCTGTGAACTCCAGGTTTCCTCAACTAATTCCTGACAAACAGCCTTGCTCTGGCTTTTGCATCCTATGCCCCACATTCTTTGGATTTTTTTCTAGAGATGTTATGGCTGAGATTTTTCACTTTTTTCTTTTTAACACATTCCCTTGCTCTTGCACCTGGCTCCTCCTGGTTAACTGGTTCTCTACCTCTGTCTGCCTTTCCATCCCGCCGTCCCACCTTGGCTGCCCTCTCCCCTGAGCCTGCAAAGCCTTTGTCAGTGGAGACCTTTAAGAACAGGTTAGACACACGCTTACCAGAAATAGCAAAAGTACAGTTCATTCTGCCTTTGGGCAGGAAACCAATTAAAGGACTTACTGAGGCCTCTTCCAGACCTGCATCTTTCTGATTCTATTATCCTTTGCATTAGTGGGAGAGCAGTAATGGAGCCACACTTCTTGGCACAAGTGTTTCCAAGAGATTGTTATCTTGGACTCTTGGGCTTGCAGCCGGAGCTCCCCTTTTGGCTGTCTGCAGGGTAGCACAGACTGCAGCTAGTGCCAGGGCTCAGGCTTGCCATTTCAGCTTCAGTGATGACTTAAACATCTGAGCTTCTTCCCTCCATAAAGTTATCGAATTAATTTCATTTTCAGTCATTCTATGTTTTCCAAGTACGATGACCGCAGATACTTCTTAGTATAATAGGGGTCTTTCCCTTGAACTTCCCTGTTAGTCATCAGCTATTCCCTCCCACTTTCATTTTAGATCTTTTGAGGCAAACATCACTCTTGTGCACTAAAACCATGCAACCCCCCGCAGAGATCAGTTGGGCTGCGGATATGTAACTGAGAATAGTTTCATTCTTTTTGTTGTGTTGCTCCCCCCCCTCCCCCTCCATTGCCGTTCTTATTCTATTTGTCTTTGTCTTTTCTGGTAATTCTGCAGGTAACATCGGCAGCATACAACACTCCACGGTACATCCTGCGACCATTTTGAGTACAACTACTCTTCCAATCGGCAGCCAAATGTGCTGTCAGGTGTGCAGGCAGGATATGCCAAGTTAAGGAATCCAGCCCTTCCAAAACGATTCATTTTCTCTTGTATTAAATTCCTTGGTAAATAGGTTTCTAAAGAGTAAAAAAATTGCTTTACCACATGTAAAAACATTCCAGAATGAACACCCCCGTTATACCCATCCAGCTGCAAATTGCTGTTATCTGTTCAGAACAATTAGCCTATTCTACATCCTCTTAAAACCTGATACCAGTACATCATCTTGGAGCCTGAAGTATAAAGCCATCCATTAACTTCCTTGTACTTTGGATCAGCCCGTAAAAACAGCTTAGAGTTCCAGCATTCTTAGCAATAGGGTTGCTCATTATCAGCTATCAGCTTTTGTGCTAACAGTTCCACACTGAGTACAAAAAAGAAGCCAAAGGGTTTGCCTGCGGTTTTCTATTATTTTAAGCGCTCTGGTCTGAACTTACATCAATATTGTTATTGGTGTACTTAAAATAATAGTCAAAAGAATAGATGACTGGAAAAAGGTGAGGTGGTGTGGGGAGGAGGAGGAAATGCCGATGCTGCTGGAAAAACATTAACCCCCCCTCCCCCCCCAAAAAAAAACCCCACCAGTGTTTCAGTGATGCAGGTTTCACAACAAGCACCGCTGACTTCTATGGAGTTGCTCCTAAATTGTGCTAAAAGAACTGGGGAGAGAGCAGAAATTTTATAGAAGTAGAAAACAGTTAAAGTATATAAAAAATTCAAAACGGATCTTTGAAATAATCAGGAGAAGTTTTCAGAAATCTGGTGTAAACAGTCCAAAGCTCAGGAGGCTTTTAGGCTTGTGTAACACTCTGAAGTAAATCCATGCAGCTCACTAAGCAGGGAACTCGCAAAAGCCATTTTCAAAACCAAAGGTCTGACCACTGTATAGTTCCCTTAGAAAATTAGATTGTCCCTGTGCTGTTGGCCGGTCTTTACTCATTTCTAAAGTACAACATGGAGTGTACATGTGGGCCATAGCAATTAATTTCTTCTTTTTGCTTATTCCTTGAAAGTACTTCTGGCTAGCCTTTAGTCTGAGAGGGAATTTATAAGTGTAAAATATGATTTGTGTTTTTAGTTGTGCTCTCTTTTGTTTCCTTATCTTTCTTTTCTGTGTTTCAGTTTTCTAATTGTTTTCATTATCCATTGGATCTGGGCTATGCTAGAATACAGGAACACCTCAGATACATTTAGGCAGGGACAAAAAAACCTGAGAATAAAATCTTGTGATGTGAATGGAATTTCTCTTTTTCTCCCCATCACTTCCAAAGAAAAGCTAATTGTTGTTGCATTCTGCTCTGGACACGAGACAGCACACGGCAAACTGCCCATACCAACAAAGATGCTTCTCCGTCTCCCAGTGCTATTGGTAGCACCATCCCTCTCTGGGTACAAAGTCCCCCTTAACGTCCACATTAGGGCACATTCAATAGAAAGGCAAGTTGCAACTTTCTTTTTCAGGTAAGGGCTGGCGGAAGGACACACTGTCCTTGTACCCCTGCTGCTGCTCATAGCAGGGCATGCTGGCCTTCTAAGAAGCCGGCAGAAGCAGCTGGTCCAGCTCTGTAATGAAAAATGCACAGGTGCTGGGAAATCGCCCGAGGGCATGGGTCCCAGATGAGAGATGCAAGTAGGGAGGAGTAGATCCGATGCTTTCATAGGGGATGGACACAGAGACCCGTCCAACAGTCCAACACAAAGGCAGACCTTCCCCTAGGGTATCCAGCGGGCACTTCTGCCTGGGCAGAAGCACAACAGGGATTTTTCCTATTTGATGGGTTGAATTGTTCCTTTCCTTTGATTCATTATGGGGAAAAAAGCTTAAATTGAGATGCTTTCAGGCGAGTGTCTGTGGTGTTCATTATCATAAGCTGGCAGGAGGCAAGACTGTCCTGTGATGGTAAAGAGCAGAAACTTTCTTCTGTCAGCATCACTCCATCCAAGCTGCTTGTAAAGCTATTCTGCTTTCTTCCCTCCCTTTTCTCCTTCCTGCCAGCAGCCCTCAGTGATGAGGGAAAACATCTGGTTGTGATGTTTCAAATCAGGGAACAGGTAGTGAAGGCTCAGAGTCTCTGTCTGCAGGTGACTAGGATAAAATACCAGTTTCTAAGGATGGTGTTTTCATTCAGATGGCTGGTGCTGTCTGACAGGGAAAATTTGTAAACCAGTTTTCAAGGAAGAACTGATCCTGAAACAGTAATTCTACTGTAAAGAGAGGGGAAACAAAGTAAGTCAGGATGCAGTTTGATAGTTATAAATAGTTGAT
This sequence comes from Charadrius vociferus, assembly GCF_000708025.1. Classification (NCBI taxonomy): domain Eukaryota; kingdom Metazoa; phylum Chordata; class Aves; order Charadriiformes; family Charadriidae; genus Charadrius; species Charadrius vociferus. Next base: position 397,056 of record NW_009647222.1, on the reverse strand, counting down.
TTTGGAAGTCTTGTTTCAGGCATCTATAAACAAGATGGTTACCTTATCACACTAACGCATAATCCCCAATACACTTTGCGTTTGCTATGGATTATATATTGGGAAAGACTATGATTCTCCTTTACCTGTCTAGGTCATGGTGACCTTGTAACTCCTACACGATGGGCAGTCACAGATGCCTGATATAATCAGGTATCACAGTCAGCATTTCCACAAGACTGGTGATATTTGTGAGAAATGCTTTTGTTATCGTATTTCTTGGCTTCCACAGTCCAGGCTTTTTTGTAAAAAATATAACAAAACAAAACACCCTTCATATTAGTTAATGGGTATATAAAAAAATAAAACTATTTTCCTTTGGGAGCAATTTTTCTCTAGCATAATGATAGATTTCACTAGGAAAAAATTCTGTTTATTCCAAAATAAACTGTTAGCATTCTAAGCCATTTCTGTGGGTTTCTATCTATTATAATCTAATCAGAACTATTTTTAGAACACCAGTGAATAATAAATATTAGACAGCACTGATCTCTGAGACAATTTGAGACTCCCAGTCGAGTTTCTGCTAGAGAAGCGCATCATAAAAAGCACCATCACAAATTTGCCCCTTTGTTAGAGAGGCTGCCAGACAGATCAAGGACTTAGAGAGCCTGCCATTTGAAGTCTCTTCAGTTTGAAGATGTACTGTCAGGGATCAGTACGGAGAAGGCCTTTGTTCTGCTGCTGGAGTAAGTGTTTGTAGATGAAAGGAGAACGCCTGCGCCTGGGCCATCAATCCGACACTTTTCAAGACATGAAATTCACTTTAGAACTAAGCATGGCATGGCAGACTGAAAAATAACATGTATTTATTTTCCCTTTGCTTACTACCTTGAGGAGCATCCCGATCACTTTGTAAAGGAATACTGATACATAATTAACCTACTGAAATGGAGGATGTACAGCATAAAGAGCAAACATTTGAAATTGCACAAGCGTGATGGCAGTGAAAAGTTCTGGGGTTACATTGTAGTAACTGGGAATGTTTCCATTACCTTAAGTGTGTTTCTATCACATCCTTAGAAGTTCTGGAGCATAGGTATTTGGTCACCTGTCACTAAGATCCATGTCACAGAACCATCACCCTAGTAGACTTTTTAACATGAGCATAGGTATGATGTTATCTCTTATTCCTTGAGCAACCCCTTTGGATCCTGGATGAAATACACCAGGTAAGATGGTGGAAGGGGGATATTTTTTTAGAGCCACAGAGATGATTTTAGTTTTATAGTGTCTTTGACACCTTGTGCTTGTGCAATAGAAAATCCTTTTTAAATGCACTTTCTTTTGTAACGCTGAAAAATTGAGTGTGAAAAGAGGAGAAAGGGTGGCTAACTGTAAGCCTTGAGCTTCTGTTGTTCGATTCTCAGCACTCCTGGCCTTCTCACTTTACCCATCATCCAGAGCCCACATATACTCCTGCCAAGGAGGGATTGACTTTATGCTGTATCCTCTGTCCAAAGATCTCCAAGCACCTAATGAAGTTCAGCACCTGATTATTTACTGTATACGCAAAGAGCATTTTGCTCACCATTGCAATTCACCGTTGGTTCAGCACCTGATTATTTACTGTATACACAAAGAGCATGTTGCTCACTGTTGCAATTCAGCCATCTCTGGGATGAAAGACAGTGTTTTAGGCAGAAAGCGCGTATTACCTTGGGGATCTAAGCCTAAAGTACAGAATATCATGTTCTTAACAAAACTAAGAGGGAATTTTAGAGATAAATTAATTAATTACCTATTGAGGATGTTATCTGGATAAAAGAGATTTACAAAGAAAGTGATACAGGATTTTAACTGACACAATTATTTAAGTCCCTGGTTACACTTCTAAACTGAAAGTCACCATCATATAAAACACTCTGCCTGCTAAATAACATGTTGGAGATCGGCTCAGAGGAAAGTACTGCCAACACGGTCTTCTAATAGTTTTTGGAGAAGAGAGACTAATCCTGTCTACATTTTGAGTACCTCATAAGAAGAATTTGGAGAAACAGACATAATGAATGAGCATACTCATGTAATCCCAACAGTAGGTGTCTGCCACAAGGTCGCTGCTTTCTGCCAGAGGATCCGAGTCAGCTATGGATCCCTGGGAAGCCAGGCTGGTATCAAGGGCAGCACCTCTTTCCCCTCTTTTCTATCTTGGCAGACCCCTGCCTCATGGCTCAACCAGGGTGGACACACTATCACTTGGAAATACCAATACTTGTATTCATGTACATGCAGGGAAGGTGAATCTTGCTCCCGTTGCTTGATTTCAATGTGATTTAGTGGGTGCAGCAGAAAGTGGATGATCACTGGAGTAGATTCCAGCATCATTTGTACCAGTGTTAATTTGAGGCATATTTCTGACAACAAGTGATCTACTCCAAATATACTGCGATATAAATGAGAACAAAACATGACTCTAAAGTACTAAATTTACTGTTGCTGCCTGCGTGACTGTCAACGCTTTAAGAAGTGTTTCAAAACATTTATCATCCCAAAAGACTAATTTAGCAACAGCTCACCCTTACAAATTGAAAGTTAGTTCCTGATGGGATACACAGTAGAATGCTGTTGATGCTCTCTGGTTGTTTTTTTTTTTTTTTTCCCCCATTCATTCGTTTCCCTTACCTGCAGCCTGGTCTTCAGTGGCAATAGTGAATGTATGACTTCAAGATGGGAGAAAACAATTCCCTGTAACTTCCATAATCACTAAAGATGCTTCAGACCTTTTAAACAGATGACTTTGTGAGTAGCTCGCTATAGCCTGGTGATAGAAACCAGATTTCAGGTTCAAGCACAAAATAATGCAGGTGATCACAGGCAGCCTTGGCTTCCCTGTTCACACAGGGCTTGGCTGTGCAGGTTGAAGAGCAGATGGGTGGTTTGGTCACATTAGTCATTCTAAACTAAAGCTCCGCACTTTGTTTAATGCTTTGCTGTTTAAGATTGGAGTGGCCAGCACTCTGCAGATTTGAACCTGTTCTTCCAACCACATCAAAGGAATCTGGATACTGGGGCAGATTTGGATCTCCCACCAGTTTTAACTGATATAAACTATGTGATAACTGGTATCAGTGTGAACCATGTGTATTAACTATGTTACTTAAGATCTCCAAACCCCTAATAAGGGCACTAAGTGAGGTAGCCTGTAGTGCAAGAGCAACAAAGCCCATCATACTTTGAAAATAGTAAGTAATATATTGATTGAAGTATTACAAAAGTGATTGGAAACCCAGAATTTGTACAAAATCTGTGGCCACTGTTGTATATTAAGCATCAGTCATAATACGAGCTAATACTGAGCATAGCACAATGATCCTGTTAAAGAGCTACTGTAACAAAAGTACTTACACTAGGAAGGATTTATAACTTCATTTCCCAATGGTAATCAGAAATAGTCCTGTAGAAATAAATACAGTTACATTAGTGTAAAAGCACAGAATTCAGACTCTGGGGCAAAAGGAAGATCATATGTTGTTTAGTGAATCCCTGCAATCTATTTTTTTGCTGTATTCCCTCATCTCACAAGCACATCTGGTGTTGTAGGAACATTGTATTCAACAGTGGTAAAAGGACCCCAGGGCCAAGAATAACAAATGAAAAATGAAAACACTGGGGCCTAATGCTGATCTCATCTGGGTGTAAATCAGAGAGATTCCAGCAAAGCCTTTGGAACCACACCAGTGAAATACTTGTGTCTGATTCAGAATCAAAACTGTAGAGAACAGTAATTTTCATCAAATAAGACTCACTGTCAGGCCTGAAATTCTCCTATTCCAATGGGAAATTTTACTGCAAAAGGTCTTTAAAAGAGCTTCTCACAAATATCACAAATGCTGAGGAAGTGACAAAGCTAAAGCAAAAGCACTTTAGTAGCTCATGTGTCCGCACCACATAATGTAAAATACCTGTCAAACCAGCTTAAGCACAAGTTTTTGATTTGCAATCTACAGCACAAGAAGGGAGTCTGACAGCAAATAAATATATATTTTGCACCTAGTTACTGGATTAGAACATGGTTGCTCTTAAGCCCTTTAAAGACAGAGAAAGTCTTTCCCCTGACTCCAGGGTGGTTTGTCCTCAGTAACGAGACCTGCTGAATAATATACATTATCACATTTTGTGTTTCTGGTCTTGACATGAGGCATTGCCACAGCCAAAATTGCCACAGCTTGGCAATTTAACTAAATACACTGCCTTTAAAATGTAAACAGATTTCAGCTGCTTGTTGACAGAACTGTTAGACACCAGACATTAAAACCTCTTCATCCCCATTTGTTGTAGGGAGATCCTAGCAGGGAGGAACAACGTACCCATAAATGTCTGTACAGAAACCATTTTTGAGCCTGAAAATTCTGTTTTCCCTTGGAACTCCTCAGCAAGAAAGCAAAAGTACATTCAAGACACAAAACCAGTAACTGCATTAAGTTTCCTAATCCCACCTCCCACCATAAAAATAAATTATTTTGTCTTGTTGCTGTACACTTCTTGGAGCTAAATTACATCAAATTAAAACAATCGTATAAATATGGGTTTTCCTCTTCCCGGAGACCTGATGCCAAAGCATCAGTAAATTTTGTATGATTGCGATGTGCTGTTGTTTTAATTTCGTCCCATTGTATTTGTATTTTTGCCTCCTTAAATAACTTCCCTCCTCCCTCCTTTTTCAAATGTTGGTGGAATCTCCCCCTCCCCTGCTGTCTCCCTTCAGGGCTGCTGTAAAGCTAACTGCAGACAAGAGGACTTTCTGTGGATTTAAAGGGGCTTTGTAGGCCGTACTGACTTCGGCTATCCTCCACAGCCTTTGCTTTTAAAACACTGCTCTGCAAATTATGCCTTTCACTCTCTTGCAGTCATTGCTGCTTGAGTTGTCTGCAGTTCATCAATACCCGGGGACAAAGCAGCCCACTGAGAAGGATGCTCCAGGTCCTGCCATACAAAATCTCTCCCTGTTTTTCTCCACTGTCCTTTAGGCGAGGATGCCCTTTTAATGTCCACTTTGCCAGAAGTCACTATGCTGCTTGCTTTGTAAACAGAGGAATAACCTACTCAGGCTTGCCCCTTGTTTGACTTTGTATTCAATGAACATCAAGCCAAACAGCAGCTAGAATGCCTGACCTTAAAGACTGAAGTTCAGTAAGAAACACTGAGATCTTGAGGCAAAGGGTTTCATATTACTGACTCCTGTGTCTTCCATTGATTAGTCCTTTTACAACTGATAGTGGCTTTCAAGGTTTATTTGGAAACTTTGTCAGGAGGGCAGAGATGGGGGAAGGGAGAGAGTAAGCAAGGCTGAGGGTTTCTTTTATATTTAGTGTGTGGCATTAAGATGGGAATAAACAAAGGTGGCAGAAGGGAATGCCATTAACATACCATTGCCAGATCTACCCCTAGGCTTATCCTTTGGTCAGTTCTCTGCAGCAGTAGGTGAGGAGATGGGGACAGACACTGGAAGGAGTGAGGGTAGAAGAGAGGGAATTTGGGAGTTCTTCATTGTAGAGGATTTATTCGCTTTCTGCAAAATATATTCAACTCCAGCTGAAGCAAATGGGAGCGATCTGAACATTATCAATTAGTCTGTATGAGTAATCCGCTATTGTGTTCAAGCTTCAAATTCTAGGTCCTTGGGAAAACGTCGTACAGGTTAAATGCCACATAGCGAACTCTGCAGCATTTGTTCACAGCACGCAAAAACGTGCCCGTGGCAAGATCTGCTGCCAGGGTCAGATTCAGGAAAGACTTGGTTCAAGCAGAGGCGAACACCAGGAAAAGTACTAATGCAGGAAGGGGCAAGAAGGGGAGATCCTTATTCTGCCAAGTTCTCAAGGGCCAGATTCAGAGGAGACTTCCAGAGGAAAAGCAAAGCAGCATGAAAGAGGGAGTCTTAATTAGATGAGCTTTCCAAGCTTTACCCTGGAAAATGGCTTTCAAAGCTGCCAGGCACAGCAGGGCTGGGAAACACTGCTGAGGTCAGAGTCAGATATGGACCAAGGCCGTGAGCACTGAAGCCAGTAGAAATATTCACAAGGAAATATACAGATAGCAGCAAGTTTTAGGTTCAGAAGTATCACAGAAGATGTTTTGGAAATCTCTGGAGGACTCAGAAAAAAAGTATGTATTATGACTCTCTAAAAGACCACGCAATCCTAACATCGGTCATGTAATGGGGGGTGTGCCTGTGCATGTGTGGGCGTGCACGTGCGTGCCTCCTGACCCACTGGTGTTGAAAAAGCTTCAAGTATCAGTCTGTCTTGAACTAATGAGACGAAAAGAGAGCATGAAGCAACCTGTAATTTCTGTAGGCTGTGGCTGAGCTGTTAAAGAGGGGGGGTGTGTACTGGAATGCACATAACCCTTTTCTAACCTCTTACACCTTCCAGTGTAGAAGATAAGGATTGACATCGAGTTATTTGTCCACTTGAGCTCTCAAAGAGCTCAAGGAAGTGCCTGTCAGGCTGTAGTCCGATGGAGCTCACTGGTTCTCGGGTGACATCTTCTCCTGCCAGGCCTGTGGTTAATTAATGTTCTTAATTTACCTTTTCAATGCAGATGTTTGACTAAGGAAAACAAAATCCAAAAGTCTAGCACCCAGAAAAGAGCGTTCAGGCTTCAGAAACCATTCTGCAAATGGGGCATGGCTTCATTGCTCCAAATCCTTCCTCTGAGACCCAAAGCAAGTCTGGGCTGTTAAGATTTCTGGGAATTATCAGTAGCCGGTTACATGAACTTCAGCTGGTGCTTAGGAGGTGACCTTGGACTCCCTACAGCCTGATCCACCTTTACTCTATTCTCACTCTGACTGTAGCTTACCACTACATTTTAAGAAGTTGAAGAGTGCTAGAAGAATCTTTCTTGTCTGGCATCTGCCCTGGCCTTCTAGTGGGAAGTAGCGATTTTTTCTCAAGAACAGACAGAAAACTCACACTTAGTCAGACCCCACAAAAATTACATTCTGTACTTCAGACTCCCATTATCAATCCAAACACACAGAAGATTATTTCTCCATTATTTCTCTCACTTGTACCCCTATGACTATTTTCACCTGTGCTAATGCAGACTGCCAACAGTTCAAAACTCTCCAATAATAATTCAACAGGAAAGAGTTCAGAGAGCAACAAGAGCACTAAGAGATCTATGAAATATAACCTATGAGGAAATGGTACAGGAATTTTTGTTTTCTTAAATATAGAAAAGAGAAGACTGAACAGAGACATGATAACAGTCCTCAAAAATGTAAACGACTGCAACAAAGAGGAAGGAAATAATCTCTTCTCTCCCACGTGGAAAGGATAAGAATAACAGGCTAAAATTGCAGCAGGGATGTTTTTTGATTAGATATTAGCAAAACCATTTCTAGCTGTTAGGATGGTGTTATTGAAGCACTAGGATAGGCTGCCTTGGAAATCTCTGCATCTGGAATGCTTTTGAAGCAGGTTGGAGCAATGCCTGTGCTAACAGGACAGGTACCACTGACAGGTACCGCTGTGCTCTTGGAGCAGGAGAAGGAATTGGTGACTCCTTAAAATCCCTTCTAGCCTTGCTTTCATATAACGTGATGATTCATTGGATAAATGCATGTTCATTTATCACCTCTGGGAGAATTTTAGAAGTATTACTTGCATCTTTGTGTTCTTTGTCTCCAGAGCCTTCCTTAAGATTATTACTTTTCCAAACACTAGGTTATGCTCTGTGGTTCTCTCTTATAAAAGGTGAAGCTAGTCCAGCCAACAAGGAGCTATAACCCTGCCATTAATTGAAAGACAATGGCACTAACGCTCCTAAAGAAATTACGAAAAATGAGCCTTTGGCTACCTGGTCACTTGCTTTCACTTTTGCAGCAGCATGCGCTTCAGCATTGCTGAGTTTTGCTCTTCAAAGACAACCACCAGTAAAACGTGGCAAATGGGACCTGGGACAAGAATGGTTAGCAGGGTCAGTCCCTGGCTGTCACAGGCAGCTGTATCAGGCAATCCTTTTGGTAAACTCAGCAAACTGCATCTCCAGCCCGGTTCAGTTTCTTGTCCTTGCTGCTGTCACTGGCTGGCTTCTCCAGAACATCAGCACTTAGGCAGCCAAGAACCCTCCTCTAATTTCTAACCTAGCATTTTTTCTTGGCCAGTTTATTAATTAGTTCCTGTGATAACGCAGCATTTCCATCTCCCTAGAGTTTTCCAGTTTAGTGGATTTGTAGTTGACATCAGTATCCCTCTTAGTTTTCATCCTGTAAGGCTAAACAGGTCAAGCTCTTTTCATATCTTCTCAGAGAATCAGGTGAATGCACCCATCAGCAGCATACTTCTTTCCTGATGTAGTGAAGAGGTGGCCCAAAATTACAGGCTTGAGAACAGATGCCTCAAAACCAAAACCCAACCACTTTTGTAACACAAAATCAAGGCCTGGGAAGAGTTAAGAAGTGAAGTTGCCCGGTCATTTTCTCTGTCAAAAGTGTAGCTGTCCTACAGAAACTCTTGCGGTCTTGGTTATGGTTCTCTCTCGAGTACCACAACAAGTTTGAGAGTGGTGGGGAAGAGCAATTCTTGCATCAGTCTTCACACAGCATGGCCTACTTCATGCTGCCAGCAGTCCCTACTGGCTAGTGCCGAAGCCCGAGAATTGCAGCTCTTCTTCCCATGTCCCCTTCGCAGAGGCCAGCCCCACTGGTGGCACCAGCACTGCAACGCCGTCTGTGGTTACACATTCAGCAGCAATGCTGCTTGAACCGGCTTGTCCCCACCCTTCTCCACTCCCAGCTGCTTTTTCCATTTCCCGCCGGGCGCCCTCCCTACTGCCAGCGTAAGTGTTTGTGCAGTTATGTGCAGAACCAGGTCAGGGATCTGATCCCAGCCAAAAAAATAGCCTGCGACTTTTTTTTTTTTTTTTCTCCCAGCTGGAAGAAGTTCTTCTGTCTGGTTTCTTGGGTGACTGCACAAGCACTTTGGCTGGCATAAGGGAGGGAAGAGGATGGGGGTGGAAATAAGCAACTCTGCCATGAGTGCTCCTCCCAAGTGAATGTGGCTGATCCACAGAGCCTCCCCTCCGCTTTCAGCTAGCGTGGGTTGATCTTGCAAGGAAAATCACATACTTGTTCTTCGTCATGCCCCAGATGCTCCCCACCCTCCTTTCAAGGAACACTGCTCTTTCCCCATCCATCTCTAGCATGTGTTATCAGAAAGGCTCTCTCATCAATCAACACCCATTAGAACAGCCAGGTTTTGGAGGCCTCCTGCTTGTCGTGTTAAAAAAAAAAAAAGACTGGAAGAGAGTTCAGGGGCTGTTGAGTCTAAAACCGGTGAGCGCTGCCACTCAGGACACACAATCCCTTTCAGAAATTGGGCTGCATTTTCTATGCCTTAAACTTCAGACCATTGCAATGGTGCATTCTTGCATCATAATTAACAGTTACTAGAAAGATAGTCTAAAAAAATGTAGTTCTTTGTAATCCCATTTATTAACAAGTAAATCTTAGTTGTAACTGGGTTCATTGAGGCACTCCTTTCTTGGGCAGCTATCACAATTCAAGTTAAAATAAACCCACTCCCCCCTCTCTTCTCATGTTTTTTGGCTCTGAGCTTTGCTATGAGTGACATAGACAAAAATTTTCCAGGAGAATTTTTATTATTTGAAGTTTTCTCATTCCAATGTGTTTGGCTCCAGACACTTCCAGGGAGGCTGATACAGCCATTGCTACTAATACGCTTTGCAGAAAAACTCTTTGAGCCTTCTTTGACTCTTTGAGGGAGAAGGTATTGAAAACCACATTTGATTGAAGTTTCTACAAGGGCACAAGGGTTACTGCAAGTTTTGACCAATTTCTGTATTCTGAAGACATAGTGCAAGATTATTACTCTTTGCAATACCTCTCTGGAGAGAACGTAAAAAAAATAATTAGATATACTAAGAAAGAGAGTTTTAAAAAGGCACATAGTTATATATCACGCAATCTTGTCTGAAGTTTGTACACTGGTGATATTTGTGTGTCTATGAAATAAAATGATAGATACTTCATTCCTGTCTGACCACTAGAAGATATTTTGGACTTATTTTTATGCTTATGGCACATATAGGAACTCAAAAAAAACTTTGGCCAGACTGCATGGGTTGTTTGCTGAAAGCCTGTTCACAAAGGACCTGCACAACATGAAGTCCTTCTAACTCCCAGGAGTGCCTCAACAAACACAGTGGACACCCATCCAGTATAAATTATCTATTAATAAAAAATATTTGTTTATAAACTGATCAACCATAGCATCTTTTTATAGACTACACTAAGAAAAGTAAATTAAAACAGGCAATTATTTATATTAACATCTGTCCAATAGTATACTTACAGGGAGTTTTTAGTTAACGTACATATTCCCATCAGGAGAGCAGCTCAACAGCAGCAGGTAGCTGCATTTTGGTTTAAATGTTCCTTACATTTAAAAAAAAAAAAAAAAGGCAACAGGTGCTGGAGAGTAGCAATGAGTGGCCTCTTTCCCCTCACCTCCATTTCCCTGTAGGATTCAATCACTTCAGTGATAACAAGACACAGGGATCTTAATTTTCATTCAAAATTAGGAACCATGAGGGTGGCTTTTGATTGTAGAATCAGCCTCATGGTTCCTGGCGGGCTTTCAGCCTATGGGGAAACCCTGAAGATGAAACGAGCTGTAACCTATCCCTGCTTTCCTGCGTGACATTAGTCTGGTCCCTAAACACATCTCAGTGCTTCAGCTCGTACATCCATAAGTTAAAAAAAAAAAAAAAAAGCTGTTTGAGAGGAATGCAGAGAGGCTAAATTCATCAGCACTTTGAAATGAACTTGCAGTACTAAGCACTAGTATTTTCATTGCAAAATGAGGCCTTTTGCTGGGAAGCATCAATGCAACAGGATCGTCTACTGACAGACTTGTCAGCACTTTTAGTCAGGCTGGAGTACTAGAACATGCATTTGGCTAAACTGTTTGAACAGAATATATTACTTACCATACATTTTCTATGCTAGTGTAGCTACAGAAATCGTCCTTCAAAAGCCAAACATGCCTACCTGATCTCTAGGTAGTACAGAGTAGCAGAGTTTCTCTAAAATCTAGAGAATTACACTGATTTTTCTGCCTGAGCATTCCACCTAATAATAACAACATATTTTTCTACACTGTGACTTGATTCTGGCTGCATGCATTTCCATGCCAGTATCATTCGTAGTTGCTTTTAACTTAAGCAAAAAGCAAGATCTAGTTTCAGCTGAGACCAGACATATCAAATTCAACTAAAAAAAGTGTTGGGGAGGGGAAAGGAAGGGCATTTTGGCTGGGGAGAAAAACGAGAAGAAGGGACTATAAACAAAGTAAAGTGGAAATTTTATCTGAGCCGTAACAGTATCTTTGCTGCGACAGCATCGGCAGCTAGCAGGCACGACTTTCTGGACCTAATCTCTTCAACCGTTAGTTTTTCATCCGTACGCTCTGCCCGTGTGCTGGGGAGAGAGGGGGAGATGGGGATCGCTGCTGCGGCTGCACAGCCCATGCCAGGAACCTCTTGGTACACTGACTGCATCACCGCGTCCCAGCCCAAGTGAGCTCATGAGGCTCAGCTGGCCTCGGAGAGGTAGCACAGACACGTAATGAACACAACTGTCACGGAAAGTCTAAGAGGGACGCTTGTTCCACGGGCTGCCCGGACAATGAAGAATTGGCGCGCCACCCCCTCTCTCGCCCCCCAGCTGATGCCAAGGCGGGCGGCCGGCCGCCGGCAGATGAATAGCAGGTCTGTTCCAGCAGCTGCGCGTCCCGGTCCAGCGAAGAGAGAGTCTCCGGGAGCACAGAGTGCCCCACTCCGTGCGCCGTCCGCAGAGGAAGAGACCTCGGGGCAAAAGGATGGCCTCGGAAGGGGAGAGCATCAATCTTCAAGTGAGTCCATCTCAGGGGGAATACCCGCGGGAGGGAGAAGTGGGAGGGAAGATCCCCGGTTTGGGGGAAATATCCACCACTCCGATCATTCGCTCCTCAGCTTTGGCAGCCAATTTCACTTGAAAACTCAGTGCCGCTTTTTTCCTCTGTCCTCCTTTGAAGAAAAGCTAGCGGCAGGATCTCTGCCCTGTTCTGCCAGGAGCTGTTCGGAGTATTTTTACAAAAGAGGGCAAGAAGAGGGGAATTACTAAAAAGAGCTGCTTTTTGGGGGAAGGAGAGGCAGCAGGGGCAGAAGTTAGTCTTTAGCTCTCAGAAGGAGGCAGCACATACGTTATAAGCTGCAAAAATCTAAGCTGTTCCTCAACTCACAAAGCCTTTCCCTGTTTGGCAGAAAGTGCTCCCAATCTGGAGAGGAGGAAAAGAAATAAATACAGCAAATGCTGAGGGAGCGCAGAGGCCAGGGTTTCCTATGTAGGGTTTACAGAGAAACAAAACTTCTTGGTGAAGCTCTTTCGGTTCTCTGTGTTCCTGTTCTGAGTGTTTGTGTTTTTTAAGAAGGGTGTTTCTTGTGCTCAGCGTGTGTTCTAGGAAAGGGCAACTACCCAAGGGTTTGGAAAAAGAAACTATTAGAGATGAAATGAAATCAAAACCCCAGAGCACAAACACCCATCAAACTTCAGAAGTTCAAGTCCAGATCCACACTTCAGACAACTCCGGAGAAGGGGAGAATATGAAGCATCGCCCAGAGCACAGCTTCCAGCCCTGGGAGGGTCGGCCGCAGGGTGCAAATTATGAAGCTGATTTTTCTGTTTTTAATGATCTTAACCATCCTCAGACTTGAAAGTGGGGAAGTCCATCTGGGATCTCAATTTTTATTTCTTTGGCCCCTGTCAAAGAAACTAAAATGGAAAGATTTGCGCCCTTGGAAATAATCAGGACAATTATCCCTAACTAGAAAGAAGGACTGAGAGTCCCTGATCCAGCAGAACGTATCTCCACTGAGGTACGAAGTGCAGAGCAGTTTTTTAAGACCTGGGAACTGTTATGCTCAGATGAGAGACACAATAACTGAGGAAGATACACAGGTAGCTGTGACGGCTGGTGAAAATGTACTCTATTTAGGACTGAGAAAGAGACAGGTTAGGCTTTCCTAGAACTAGATAATAAGGGGGAAAATACAGAAATCAGCAAGCTAGGAGCTGGGGGCAAAGAACAAAAGGGACAAGAAGATCATGCTAAATAAAAAGTCAGATTAACTCCTTGTATATTAAAACATTTCATCCATTGGAAAGTTTCAGGTCTATGATGGATTTCAAGCCCAGGTTTCATAGATGAAAAAATCAGCTTCACTGATTAAAATGCTCATAAACTTCTGAAAAATCTGGGGTTTTTCTCTTTCAACCCATCTTGAAGTTAAGTGAAGAACCAAAAGTGATCCTCAGCATCTTCAGCCTTTACAATACTCAAATAAATAAGTCCGGAAGGTCAAAGGTTCCTTGCGTTACAAAATTGAAAAGAGCATACCTATCTGTTTCTAGAGTAGGAAGGTGTGGAGTGTTTCTATGCATCTCTACACGTGTTGCCACACAAAAAATCAGACTACTGAGATTTTCTTTTTGACACCTTACAGGGATTTCATGAAGGCACCACAATACAAAATATAGGTGAATGCACACAGGTTCATGCATGTTTATGACCAGGAAATTTACAGTGCTGGTAGGGGAGAGAAAGAGCGTTACCTACGACCACATAGCTGAGACAAGCAGAGGGTCCTGGAAATGACGTGACTTGGTAAGTGCGAGGTGAGAGAAGGAGTGATCAGTGGCAGAGGAAAAAAAAGAAGTCTTTCAGTTGAAAGTACATTTAAAAGCCTCTTTTGAGTCCCTGCTCTGAGCACTGAACACAGAGCAGGTGTCGTCTTGGAAGTTTCCAGCTGTGGGTTTATGAAGAGCTTGTGGGAATGTGCACTGCACGCTCTGGGGTGGTAATGCATGACTCACTCCTCCTCCAGGAGCTCCCGGATGGAGTAGCAGGAACAGTCCTGAAAGTCAACTATGATACAATACAGAAATAGGGGTTTTTTTTATTTATTTATAGGGAGAGGGTCCTGTGCCTGAAACAGTTGCACAGTGCCTACTAGCATTTCTTATACAACATTTACACGGCCAGGCTCAGCAGGTAAAAAGAGAATGAAAACAATATAAGCATAGGAGAGAGCTAGAAGAGGCAATCAGGATTTAAGAAGGCACTAAGGAGAACTGATCCGCCCCCAAACTTTTTGCTCATCCTAAAACATGAGAACAGGAGCTCACTCAGCAAAATCAGAAGTCTCCATAACAGGAGATGCTTTCTCACCCAGCGTGTCATCAGCCTGTGGAATTTACCATCTCCTGGAGCAGGTCAGAAGGTCAAATATTGGAGCAAGCATTGAGAAGAGGTCGAGAGGTCCAGTAACAATATTTACAGTTATGCAAACTAAAAAAGGTACTTTCAAATCCCATAAGCCAATAGCAGGATAAAAATAAATACCCTTTTCAGTTCCCAAAAAGCAATGGCTGACCAGACTGTGGTATCCTGCATTAGAGAAGTCATAAACCAACTGTCCATAAGCGAGACCTAGGACTGCTTTTTAACAGCAAGGAGTATCTCCCATTAATCCACTTTCTCCCTTACAAAAATCCTCTTGTTCTGCATGTTTCAAAGGAGTCTGTTTTCCAGTTCTGACTTCTAGGAAGACCAGCAAAACCTCAAACTGTGCACAGAGAGATGCTAAAAGGAAATGGTACTGAAATGGGAAAAAAAGCCACAAGGCTGTAGAGCAGCCTCACCAGATCTATGTCAGCCCACCAAGTGCTGAGACAAAAGATAAAACTGGAATTAAAATCTTTTAATTAAAAGAATTAATTTACCTATTAAAAGATAAAACTTTAACTTGAATTAATTTGAATGATTTGTTTTTCTTCCCAGAAATCTCTATTTGTGGCTTCCAAGTGAAATTTCACCTTCCCCTATTAAGCATCTGCCATTAACAAGAAACCAGGCAGGCAGAGCAGTAACCTGATGAGGTAGAGTACATCCTGAGATAGCTGGGATCAGAAAAACACATTTGGGATAGAAATAAATAAAACAACCTAACAAGATTCCCATCACCAATTTTTTTTTTTACTTCAGGAAACAAAAGCTTATAAATTAGAATAGAAGCATGGCTTTGATAGTTACACTCTGGCTGATTTATCTGCACTTCTTTATGCTGTTATTCCTCCTGGCTCTTGTCTCCAACCCTTCCACAGAGATTTGCAGGGGGGGGAGAGGAGGAGGGAGCCATACAGGACCGTTCTTTTCAGCAGCAAAAGAGCCATTAAATCTGTTTAGCTGTGTACCTCAGCTGCTGCAGTTCACGATCTGGCATCTTAACACAACCCTGTTTCATTGGTGATTTAAGCTAATGTACCAGACTTTGAATGGGAGCGACTGAGACAACATCCGTTCCACCACTCCCACCACAGCAGCAGTAACCAGGGGAAAGTCTGCGGACAGCTGAAATCAGTAACACTCACACATTATTGCCATGGCTAAGTCTGTCAGAGCCCCAGATGAATATTGCAGAACAGAGCAAAGATCAGGGCTGATACTAAATGGCTTCAGAGTTTTATTAGGTTTGTATTTTTATATTTTCTTATTCATGAATGGGTGTTATGTTCTGTATAAATGGGTATTTAAGGGACGTGCACCAGATGAATGTCATCCATATTCGTGTTGCAAAAGAGGCTATATGGTGTATGTTGCGCCTTTCTTTTTATAGTTTCTTACTCTTTGGATAAAAAAATTTACAATCCTTTGGGACGAGAAGCAGAAATAATACCTGACCATTTAGGGAATCATTCATACATCAAAAGTAAAAAGAGTAAACAGATAAAATAACCATTCTGGAAAACAGACCCTACACTGAAATTTTTTGGCAGAAGCAGTTCGGTGAATGCTTTGAATGCAAAATACATCTGCAGAAATAAAGACAGGTTTACAGGCAACTTGCAAGGAAAAAAGATTTTCAATAATTGCATAATTTACTTCCAGTGCTCAGTTTTTGACCAGATCTACAGCAGAAGATTTTAGACAAGCACATAAATAGAGTTAGCTATAGGTGTGACAGTGCGGACTTTTCCAAAATGCCCATGAAACAAATGGAAAGTCCCACTTACCACTGTAAATGCCATCTCCCACATCCCACTTTCAGTCCCAGGGGACGCAGGGAGTGTGTTCACAACTGGGTTAGACTGTTGGTTTTGTGTTTTTATTGTGGCTTTAACGCGTGCCTCGAGGCTGTGATGTGCTTACAAGTTCTTGGCGTGGGCATGTATTTGCCTGCTTCTGCAGCAACAGCCAGCTTGTGCTTTCTAGTGCCGTAGGACCTTTACTCTCCTTCAGCAATTTCCTAGAACAGTGGCAATCTAACATTGTCAACCGAGAAGTGTACCTGCCCCAGTGGGCTTCAGTAGCATTATTTGGGTTCTGTAATTTAGGCTTGGATAGTGACAGTCCGCATTGAGAGAGAGAAAGAGCCTTTCAGAAAGAAAATCGCAAGTGCTTCGGAAAGAGCCATTCCTGTGACATCCGTGTATGGTGTGTGCAATTCAGCCATCAAGAGTTTGAGGAACTTATCTCACTGTGTTTTTAACTAAACTAACCCAATTACCACAGCCCCTCATACAAGGATCCCACTCCGCATTCCCAGAGATGCACTCCCCCAACTGTGCCATTCATTTGACCCTGGTAAAGCTGGTTCAGAGAGCTAAACTCGGAGAAAACTGACCACTTTTTGGTAGGGTTAGTGTTCTGGTTTGCTGTTGTGCAGTGGTTCCCAGGAGGATCAGACAACTGCCAATGACTAGGACTGCGTGGCCATGAGAGCATGTAGAGGCAGCAGGATCTCTCCTTTCAGAGTCAGCTACCCATCACTTCAGTTAGCTGAAGATCCAAGTCTGGGTGTAACCAGTAGAAGAAGCAGGGAAGGCCCAAACAGTAGCAACAATTATTCTCACTAGTGGGTGTCACTCAGATTGCAAGATTTTAGACTGCTATGTGCAAGTGAGGTCTTTACAGGACTAGGTAGAGGGTTAGGCAGAGATTCACCATGCCATAATTGGTCAAAAGACAGGTGTGAAGTAGGCTCAGGAGCAAGAATGATCCTACGTTCTTCTCCCCCGGCTGCAGGGACTTGCAAGTCTGCATACCATTACCCGTGCTGGTCGCACAAACCAGTAACACTCACACTAGAAGACAGACAGCGCGATCACAACACACTGAGAAGAAGGAGACTTTCTTACAGCCAGTACTAATTGGACCTTTGTTCTATAGTCAGACATGGCATTTCTCCTCTCCTCCATACATTCCTTCTGCCCGCTCTACCTGCACACGGCCAGACTTCCCACTTAGGGTGAATATTCATTTATACCACTCTCAAGCATGGGGATGGTATTTTCTCATCTCAAGAAACTGGACCCTAGGTTTTAGGGTATCTGGGGGAAATGAGGCACATGTGGAGTCAAATATACCCTTGGAGTTATCCCATGGAAATCAACGGCATTACACCGGAGGCTGATCTGGTCCCTTGCACTCCACCTTGTTGAGGTGTGGTGAAAGAAAAGTATCAATGTCTTTCTGAGAGAGGGAGCCTGGTCCCATGCTGCACATTGGGCAGGCCGTGTCCATCGTGAAGCCCTGCGTGTGAAGGCAGAGGAGGGAGAGCGGGCCAAGGGA
>NW_009647222.1:347402-379360 GCF_000708025.1 Charadrius vociferus | reverse complement strand
GGAAAGAGGGCAATGGGACTGTTGATAGAGACCATATCAAATAGTGAATTAGCCTGACAGATCCATCCATCGGTCAGTAAATCTGCTCTCACTGAAACAACAGGCAGGCAGAGGCCTCCCGCAGAAGAGTTAAAGGGACTGTTGTTAAACAGGATTCTTCCACTGGGTTTAGGGTTAGGATAGGATTAAGATAACCCTGTAACAGAAAGAAAAAGGTGATGACACGCTGTTAGAACAGTCATTTCCTCTGACGTATCTAAAAAGTTGCCTGCCAGTGCTATAAGCTACAGAAAGGAGGCCGTGCTGCCACAAGACACTGACTGCAGAATATTCGGACCCTGGGCCCTCTGCGTTGGAGGGCGAAGCTGCTGTACAAGCAGTGCTGCCGCATCGGCCTTGCAGGGGTGAGGGATGCCCAGACCTCCCCGGGGTCCATGAGAGGCTCTGCCTGCAGTTGCATGTAGGTTCACAGTGACAATGTGTGCTCAGCTACAACATGTGGTGCTAGACATAAGAGTTTCACTCACAGCTAGGGCTGCCATAACAGTAAATTACAGGACATTTCCCCCGCCCACTGCCTTGTAGGGTTGGTTCATCGCAGACTGGAGCGCACAGCACCTCGCCTCCATGTCTGATAACCAGAGCAGAGCTGGAACTCAGGTCACAGCTAGAAATGGTCAAAGTTGTGAGGGAAGGGAAATGGGCTGTATAAAATAATCTGAGGAAGCCCAGACATTTCTGAAGAGAAGATCGGGAGGGAAGGAGGGAGTGACTTGGGTCGGGAGGTGTTGCCCCCTCCCTGAGGTAAGGATAGAGGACCCCAGATGTTGGCAGCTACAAAAGCTTATTAATAATAAGAGATTTCTGTGCCTACTTTATAAAGCTCGTACAACTGAAGCAGGGGGAGCAGAGAGGGAGCAAGGCCCAGGAGGTGTGGGGTCTCCCTGCAGGGGTGGGAAGGGGATGAAGTGGCACAGGACCTGGGGTGACAAGATGGTGCTTGTGCAGCACCAGGAGCAAAGGGGATGCTCAGGGCTTTGTGTGGTGGGGGGACCCATGCCCCATTCAGAGTGGCAGCAGGTCAGCATTGCTACACCCCATTTGGAGGACAAGGTCAGCCAGCAGCTGCACCAAACCATCCCAGGACAACCCTCCTGCTGCCCCCATGCCGCACTGCCAGCTTGGCCTGGCCTGCTCACAGTGCCCACACATCGGCCACCAGCAGGACCCTTTACCCCTCATTCCACCATCTCCTCTTCAGCCACAACCTTTAGGGTACCATCTCTGGCCACGTACCTGTTTCACACATTGAAATACAGATACATCTCACCCACACTTGCACCTTGCAGATTTGGGCACACAAGGAGTGGGTTTTATTTAGTGAATAATCAAAACCTGCTTATAGTGGTGGTAATACACAATTCTCCTGGCTGGCCAACAGCAAAACCTCCCACTGAGACATCTTTGTGAGTAGGAGTCCTCTGCTACGTGAAGTACCTGCTAAACCACAGCTAAACTGATTTTTGCATCTTTTATCCAAAAGTTGCCTCCCTCAGCTTCATTCCAGCCCATGCCTGAGAGCTGAACCATGCACTTGCTTCTCTGTTCACCCTCAGCCGACAAACAGGTACAGCACCTCTGCTCATTTAGACAGTAAAAATGAAAGCCTCCAGCCCAACTTACCATTTCTCAGCCCTTCCTGAAAAACGTGTATTCATTTGTTATGTTTCTCTTCCAAGAACCAGAAAAGGGCAATGCTGCATGCATACAACAACCACACACAGAATTGTGAGCTTCTCCAAGTAGGAAAGGGTGCATGGGCATTTTCACTGCCATTTCCCCATCCCTGGCTTGTGAGTCAAATGTTTATAAAACTCTCTCGGAGAAAAGGCAATACAAGAATACTGTAATCTAGACTGCCTCAGGTATGTAAACATGTAACAGAAACATTTGAATTGGACACCAGAATGATGGAAGAGCCCATGTGCAGATGCTGCAAGATTCCCATCGCCAGATACCATACACCTTGACACACTCCTTTGAACCAGGCAAGTTATAATTCCTTGTCAAATTACATGAATCAGATGTGTGACTCTATAATTACAGCTGTGAAAACCATTATACTCAGGATCTTAGAACTTTCTATCCAAAATAACCCTTGGGGAAGAAATTTCTCATGAAGCTGCTTAGGTCAAGGTTCAGTGAGTACTGGAAATTCTGGGGGAATCCTGTCAGCAGGTTTAGAGAAATGAGAACAAGAAAATGAGATGATGTACTGGTTTGTGGACTGTTCAGGCTCTTTTTTTTTTTTTTTAGGTTTTTAATTTTTGAAAATATTTATGCATATTTGCAGGAGTTTTCTCCTTGCACTCACACAACTGCACATGATATTTTGGGGGATTTAAAAAAAGCCCCAAATTCACCACAGACCTTAGTTATGTAAGGAAAATACCTGCTCCTACTAATCTAACAAAAGTCAAAGGGCAACCAACCATTCTTCTGTAGTCTATGTTTTAATGAAGGAATGTTTTTGCAGAAAATAACAACACAGCAATACTTTGTACTCTCACAGGACTTACGTGAGAACCAAGTTCTGATGTGCCTTGTTCTCCAAGCATTTTTAAAATATCAGTGAATTTGATTTCACAATCCTCATATGGAGCAAGAGGTGTATTCCTGCCTATTTTACACATATTAGGTCAAGGCAGAGACAGTTAAATGACCACTGATGTACCCAAGGACACACAAGTAGGAAGTGACAGAAGCAGGAAGGAAAGACTGAGCAAGTCTGGATAGGTGGATTGCCATGCAGCAGCAGTGTGTTTGGTGGTTTCATCTCTACTTCTCACTGGCTGCATTCTTAATCTCCACTATTTTTTTAAGAAATTGTTAAAGATTGTTTTATTTAGTCATAAGAGACCACTGTTACTTCACACAATGTAAAGAAGAATGTTGATTGAAGCTGTCAATAAGAGAACGAACACAATTCCTTCCCTGCTGAATGTAACTGCAACGTCAATTAGAAACAAATTCCAACACACTTTCAAAAGTTCAGGCACACAGCTGTGTTTGTTTCTCTTTCTTGGAGGAGCTACAGTCATGCTCAACCATGTTGGTGTAGGAAGCAAACCCCAAAGCCAAAGTGAAACAAGATAAAGTACATTAAACATAAATTCTGACTCAGAATGACCATACAGGCTCTTGATGCAACTATTCTACTTCAAGCTTGCACCTTTTTTTTTTTTAGTTGATTCAAGATGAAATGTTCTTGCATGTCCCTGTGTGATTTCAGGCTGTGGCCAGACATTTTTGCTGACTGGAGCTGAAGCGCTGAAGGGGGGAGGTTCATCCTCATCACCACCATCAATTATTATTGCTGCCTCAATGCAACGGCTCAAAGTAATCACTCATCAAGACTGTCTGGCCTAGGAAACCTCCATTACTGAGTGTCTAAGATAACCCAGATCGTTGTGAAAGAACCTGTTCAGTGAATATGCAATTATGTCTTCTAAGGAAGAATTAAGTCCCCTGTCTTCACAAGCCTGGACAGAGACAGAAATAGCAGCTCCTATAGATAGGCCTTCATCCACCTTACTGCAATGGGATAATTATTTGTATTTTTGGATATTTCTTAGCTGGTCATGTTAGCTGAAGATCTAGTTGTTCTGGGATGATCAGAAGACCATGAGATTTACATTCTGGGTTCTTCTTAACTTAGATGTAAAGAATAAGGAAAACAGATACAAACACAAATACAATAAAAAATATTCCTGCATAACATAAGCACCTGGGTTTTTTCATCTTTGGCCATGGTGATACCTTGACTGGCAATTCACACTGATCAGAGAGACATCCAACAAAGGATTAATACACTACAAGAAAATATAATATGCTGCTGTTTCCCCCCCTTTTTAACAGAAACAGATTTGAACTCCATCTTTATGTGCTAGATTCTTGGGAGCTGATTCTGGACCAATTCCTTAGCCAGCCCCCATTTTTGGCATGTGGCTGTGAAAAAGTTGCCGAAGGGAGTTGTGTCAAAGGCCTTTTACTTTGCTCTTAATGGCTCCACGTACAGTCTGAAGGAATCTGAAGCGCTCACGAAATGTGGTTTCCCCTCTGGTGTTTGCTGTTCAGCTGGCTCAGCAGCTCAACCATTTAAAACCATTGTGAGTGGATTTAGCACTTGTGAAATAATGCTGGCCTATTCAGATCCAGAGAGGGATGGGCAAAGTCCACCAGCACAATAAAAGCCCCTCTTCCCTCCTTCTCAAATGAGGGCGCAACGGAATTTGAGGGAGAAAACTACCCATATCCAGGTGCAGCTACACAGATCTTGGGGGAAGGAGATACGGGCCCACCGAAATAAAAAAGCTTACGCATGCTCAGAGGAGGCAATATCTTCAGTATCCCAGAAAAAGGAAAAAAAAAAAAAAAAGAAAAGAAAAGACCCCAAAACAAACATACCAAAAACTAACTACTTAATTATAGGAAGCAAATCAGGAAGGAGAAGGAAAAAAAAAAGAAAGAAATAGACAAGTGCAGCCCCAGAAAAGAGCTCCAGTGGACGCGAGTAAACCAAATGGGGGGAACAGACACAGAGAACTGAGAGGCCTGGAAGTCTCTGTCCCCAGAAACCAGAGAAAATGGAGCTCCCCACTTCATCCTAGCCTGAGCTACTAAGTATAGCAAGAGGTGTGTTTCATCTCCGAGCTGATCTAATGCTCAATTATTCTGCTGAGACCATGAAAAAAAAGAGGTAACTAAAGCCATCTCTGATGTGGACAGCATTGCAGTCACGCTGTAGATCTGTATCTTTATGCAGAGATTTGAACTCAGGACCAGGCTCAGACAGGCAGCTCAAGAGCAGATGGCAACAGGTCTTGGTGGCTACTAATTAAGTTAGCTTTTGGTTAGCGATGTTGAGCTGAGTAGCCCTCTGATTTATTTCCAACCCACTGGGTGCTACCTTCAGCCACGAATCTCCAGGCATTACCCTGCATTACTGAACTAGGCCAGTCTTGCCGTGTTCACGTTTTTGGGCCATGGCAACATGGCAGTTCTCTTACAGATCCCCAGGTGGGGGGATGAGCTCAGGGTCCGGATGAGGGCCAGCATGGTGGTGAACTCAGGTGTTTACAGCCAGGCTGGGGCAGGGTCGTTTTAAAGCACTTCCTTCTGCCTCACTCACAGGACATACATCCAGGGACATTATGTCTCCTGTGGGACCAACTGACTCAGATGCTTGGCCAGCTGCAGGGAAAGGTGTCCCCGTAGCCGCCAACAGCAAAGAATAGCTAAAAAATAAAAACATGCATGATGGCTCTGTGGCTGCAAATGATAACAATACATTCCTCTTTATTCTGATCCAAAACCAAGGTTTTTTTCTTTCTTTGTTCCCCTCCCTGTTTTTTCCTATGTGATGAGAACTTGTTTCTCAGCTAGAAGCCCAGTCTGTCTGTTATTGGTGTGCCTAACATAATTTTTATATTCCACCCATTTTTTTACTTTACATATTATCAAATGGCTTATGAAAAGTAAAGTTCAGCCAACTAAACCTCAAAGGAGTTATGCAAGAGCAAGTAGCAGTGAGCTTTACCATAAGCCCTGTATAATTAACCATGTATGTCCAAGGACTTGATAAATCTGTTTATGAAGTACATTGTGGGTATATACTGTTCAGATCTGGCTGGAGCAGTCTGAAAGGATACCATTCCCGGTGGCTATCCTTCAATCAGAAGACACTGTCTCTAGCACTATTCTTGACCTCTCTGAGAAATAAGGGACAGTACCTAGCTGAATTACTCCTCCAGCTATATTGGCCATTTCCATACATGATACGTTTGTACCCTGCACATGACAAAGTACTTCTTCATTTGTTATCATCTGCTCAGTGGGTGTAATTGTGAGGCTGATTCAGCAGAAATGAGAGCAACACTTGTGGGAAGCTTGTCTTGGAACCAGCAAAATACACAGGCTAAGAGAAGGCTGTGATTTACTGATCACAATCTATGTCCTTTGAAGGCCCTCTTCTCCTCCTGGTGCATTGTGAAGGGCAGGTAGGAGGACTCTGTGACTCCTCTTCATTGTGCTATAGATAATATTTGATGGCCCCAAAACTGTGGGAATATTGTATCTGTTACCAAGCAGCATTTGGTCTGCCTTTTGCCCAAGGCACCTGTATTACGTACACAATCAACGCTAACGTGTTGATACCTGTGAGCTGAGGGAAATTCACATTCTGTACTCAAATGCTGCAGGAGCTGAAGTGTTAGGAGGATGTATGAAATTAAGGTAGGGAGGGCACGGAAGGATAGAAAAGACTTTGCAGCTACATTCAGATGTAATAGGTGGAGTTGAGCGAAGGCATTCAGGCTTGAAGATCGAAGAGGTATCCTTTGAGGTAGTGTTTCTTCAAAAAGTAGATTACAAAGTAAAAGCTCTTCAAAAGGTCCAACAAAACCAAGAATATTTGATGACAGGGTCAAGAACTGAGGAGAACAGTGGTAATGATTTCACTAAATATTTATCTTCCTGTCAGGTAGGGATAAGTATAGATTAAGAGTCACTGGTCACAATAATCATATTAATAGGTGGAAAGAGTTTCTTTTGCCCGCCTTCTCTGCTCATGTCAGCAGCAGCATCAAACAGGGTATCAGGGTGCCCAAACAGGACATGAGGAACTGAATAAGCAAAAAGGGGCAGAGTGGCATTTGGGTTTGTTTTTGCAGAGAAACAGACTGTGTAGTGAGTGCACAGAAAGGCATCACAAAACCCCTTTGCAGGGCTACTGCACAACATATTGACAGCAAAGCTGAGCTCCTCCAATGACAGTGAGCTCTGCTGGGGCAGGCAGAAACCAGAAAAGGAAAAGTGTGATCAGAAGTGAACAATCTCTAGGGACAAACTCCTCCATCACTTTGTGCTAGGTACGTGTAAATGTTTCAATGTACAGCTGAAACTGGGAGCTAAGATGAGCTGCTTCTCTGAGCTCATGTCAATTAATGACGATCACAACCACCATGGTGATCCAAACATGGGCATCCAGCACCTAGTCTGCCCCACAGAGTCCAGTTTTTTTCCCCCTCTCCTTCTCCCTAACTCTTCCATCACTCCTCTAACATTTAGTATTCCGAAGTTTGTTTGGACACAGCTTTTTGG
The DNA here is from genome assembly GCF_000708025.1 of Charadrius vociferus. Taxonomy (NCBI): domain Eukaryota; kingdom Metazoa; phylum Chordata; class Aves; order Charadriiformes; family Charadriidae; genus Charadrius; species Charadrius vociferus. The sequence goes on along the minus strand of NW_009647222.1, from coordinate 372,199 downwards.
CTACTCCCTTATAAGAATCTAGCTCCAGTACAAAACACAGTCTGAGTGAACCCCACTTGAAATCCAGGGCATTTGTTCTGCATCAGTGGTTCCCACTTCTTTTGTCTCTCGGCCATCTTGAAGTGAGAAACTACAGGATAAACAGCAGATACAGTGACAGAGGAATCATAAGAAACTTCAGTTCCTGCAAAAATTTGTTTCTCACTCCAGACACTTACACGTTCGGTGGGTGAATGTGAATGCTTTTCAGAAGAAGACTATATTTGCAGAATTTGGGCATTCAGTTGTCAGAGAAATGGTTATTCTGCTTTAATCTCCTCCCATTCCTATTCTGGCCCAGAGGCATTTGCTTCCCCAATACAATCTCCTAGGAAGGCCTCATTTGCTACACTCCTTCCCAAAGGTCTCTCAAAGCAATATCTACCCAGGAGATCTCTGAAAAACACAATTGTCACTAAGGGGATTTGGGCCTTCCTTTAATTTCTGCCATGCTGTACTATAGCTCCTCATTATAAAGTTAGCTCTTAAAGGTTCTTTGTCTCTGCAGGGTTGAAAGTTGCTGACTGACTGTCTGGGTCCAATTTTCCACCAGTCTTCCTTTAACTGGCCATTCTCAGCTATGCAAAGTGTTTGCATAATGCTACGAGATCATTCACATCAATCTTATTTAACATTTCGAACCTGTTTTGCAAAGGGGTTAATGAGAAAACAAAACACAACCTGAATAATAAGTCACCAGAAAAAAAGTACTAGTCTAATCTTTTAATATAGAGCCTGAACAGCAGTTCTTTTCACAGAGGGAAGTGGACTGACATTTTTTCTAATCTGAGAATGTAATTCCCAGGGACAGGGTATGAGAAAACAGCAGTATCTACAGAACACCCAGGAACAGTTGTTGAAAGATTCCCAGGGTGTTACTTTTGGCAGGACATCAGGTTCCAATAAAACCCACTGAAACCACTAGACTAACAACAATAATAATAATTTTTTACACAGATGAAGTGTCTTTCATCTAAGGGTCACAAAAGGCTTCTGCAAATGGCAAACGAGGTCCTTGAGGAGGGGTAAATGAAATTGATGCTCTGTAGATGTTGCCACTGATTTAGAAGACGGGTTGTTGTGTACAGAGTGTTAGAGGGTACAGAAAGAAAAGAGTTAACATGTATAGGCAAGCTTGGGAGCATTCTTTGGAGTCAGCTTGCATAGACATAGTAACCTATTTTTTAATGTTTTCAGTAAATCAACTGCTGACATTCCACATACACAATTTGAGCAGCTGTACACAAATCAGGTAACCAAAGATTACATTGTGCAAATACACAACGTAGTAGGTGAGTTCATGCACAGCTACTTGACTCTAATGTGAAATTCTATATACTATGCTTGCAATTCCTGCTTGGCACGCTCTTGTATGTTTTCTGAGACTAGTCTGGGACTTTAAAAATATATATCCATATATAAGTATATAAAAAGTTAGAGACAAGAAGTAAGAGATTAGTGTAGGCCACTTGTGAACTGCTAGAAGTTTTGGATCCACCTTGCACTGTTAGCCTTTCTCTGGTGGGGAACCATTCCACAGTGCAGCTGCCTTTCACCAAAATGCTGCATCACTCTGGGCCACGTATGAATCTCAGCCTATATTTCGCAGAATGACAGAATGGTCAGGGTTGGAAGGGATCTCTGGAGATTATCTACTCCAACCCCCCTGCCTGAGCAGGGTCACCTACAGCAGGTTGCACAGGACGGCGTCCAGGCGGGTATTGAATGTCTCCAGAGTGGGAGACACCACAACCTCTCTGGGCAGCCTGTGCCAGTGCTCTGCCACCCTCAAAGTAAAGAAGTCCCTCCTCATGTTTAGATGGAACTTCCTATGTTCAACTTTGTGCCTGTTACCTCTTGTCCTATCACTGGGCACCACTAAAAAAAGACTGTTCTCATCTACCTGGCACCCTCCCTTTAAGTATTTATAAGTATTGATAAGATCCCCACCTCAGTCTTCTTTTTTTCTAGACTGAAAAGATCCAAGTTCCTCAGCCTTTCCTCATAAGAAATGCTTCAATCCCCTAATCATCTTCGTAGCCCTTTGCCGGACTCTCTCCAGCAGATCCCTGTCCTTCTTGAACCGGGGAGCCCAGAACTGGACTCAGTACTCCAGATGCGGCCTCACCAGGGCAGAGTAGGGGGGGAGGATGACCTCCCTCGATGTGCTGGCCACACTCTTCTTGATGCACCCTAGGATGCCATTAGCCTTCTTGGCCACCAGGGCACATTGCTGGCTTAGTATACCATACTGTGAAGATGTTGCTGATGGTGTTATACTGGCAAAACTTCCAGTGGAAATACAGCTTCTACTGCATCGTTAACAGCCTTTATGGCTTAATTGGATTGCTTATGACTTTTTGGCACAAGTATACCATGAAATGTTGCTGTCCTGACCTTACCTTAGTGACCTCAAGAGGACAACACATATTGAGATAAGTGGTTCCTTTCCTCAGGGTCTCTCAGTGTATATTTTACATGAGGATTACATCTCGCTCTTTGTAGTCATTTCCAGAGTCAACATCACCCTTATTTCCCAGCCCAGCACTCTCATCAGACAGCAAAAGCTGTTGAGAAGTCATTGTCTGGGCCCCGAACACACAGAGACACGAAATTCCTACTCACTGTTTACATGAAGGAAATTATGTGAAACAAGTCATGTTTCCTCTGTGTCATAAGTGTAACAACAATAGCAACGAAGGTTTTGTCATGACACCCCCAGTCTAAGGCAGTGACTAACAACCAGAAAGATTAGATATCAGGATGATCTAATGGTCTGCTTCTCTCAAAAGGGGGAGGTCCTGCTCCTCTTCAGCCTATGACCCTTTGCTCCCTCCTTATCTCCTGCTCCCAGAGACACATCCCACCTTGCCCTTGTGCTGGCATTTGCCAAACCTTTCTCACAAACAATTCAGCTCATTAAAGTTGGAGAAAATGGTCTATTTTTCTTTTCTTTTTTTTTTTTTTTTTTTTTTTAATTCAGCTTGGCTTAATGAGCTGAATTGGCTCAGAACAGGGTCCTACGAAAGCAAGAGTGCAAGATGAAAGTGAGAGTGCAAGAGAATACAAGACTCATAGCAGGAACATTTGCTCTGGACTCCTAGATCACCATAGCTACAAGGCATAACCCCCAGATTTATGCAGAAGATACTCTCTTGCTGGTAGTTTCATTTTTTCATATAGATGACCATAGCTACTTTCTGAGATAATTTGGTCAAGTCAGAAAGAGAATTAGCAGAATAACTGGTGTAATTCAGAAGTTGTATTTGGCTACAAAGGCAGAAGAGAGAATAATTCTGGCTTCTTAGAGCCATACCATACAATACCACAAAAGAATGAAGATGGGCAATCAGAACTGATGACACACAACTGGAATAGCTTTTATGGGTTGAACAGACCGTGATGGCAAGGCATCACGGCCACTAAGAGATGCATAATGCTTTACTCACTATCAGATATACCCACATGTCTTCCCTGTGGCTTGAAACAGCATCTCTCACTAGGCTAAAACATACAGAAGCACACCAAGTGTCATGAGTCACTGCAGCATTCAAGGCCATTTTCTCTGTCCGGTTTTGCTTGCCCTGGACCCAGAGGGTACCTTGGCAGAATTGTTAAAGAAGCTTCAACACCACCCCCATCGGGGTGTCTGCAGCTTCCCACAAATACGTGTGCATTTGTTCCTTTCAGCCCTCAGTTTCTGCACAGAGGTGATGGAAGCATAACTGCTATCATTGGACACAGCTTCAAAGTTTACAAATCCGTCTTAGCAGCTGTATTTGGAAGCTAAGTTCTGAGAAAGTGAACTGTTCTCATCTTTCCAGATTTTGGTTTTGAACAACCCCATAGTTATGGTCAGAGATTAGAGAGATTTTTGTGGTGTTAAAAGAATGGTTTGGAATTTCTCGTCCAGCCATCTGCCCTCAAAACTTAGCAGATGACTCACTAGCACTCACCTCCATTTGTTACTGAGCTAAAACTTTTATCTCCTCGGCTTCTTGTAAAGTTCTGCTCTGTATCTTTTCAGAAGCGGAGCCTGTTCTAATACGAAAGAACAAACAATGTGGGAAGTGCAACTCAGAATTCAAGTGTTCAAAAGTGCCCATATTAAATTCCGGCAGAGCTAATATGCACGTATGCACAGAGGCATGTGCACGCATAAATCACAGCTTGCTTACATCTGGCACACGCAAAGAGCACACTGCTTGGCACACTCTTTAAATGTACTTCAACTACTGGGCTGCATTCAGGTCTGTAGGCAATTTTGAAAAAGTTTCTTTGTAATCAGGAGATGCAAAACCTTATTGAGTATTTTGCTGGTGCTCTTATGTATCAAAGATGCTCACCGTTGCCTGCCATTTGCTGGTGAAGCTTCTCCAGCCTTGCATCCGAGGGATTATCAAAATAAGTGCTTTTCATTCTTGGGAAGTAGAAAAGCTACCTCCATATCCCAGATGTTATTTGTTTACCTTGCACAAGTTCAAAGCAGTATTTAGAAGCAATCACAGTTCCTAAGCTAACTGCATAGTTTGACCAAACCCCAATTTCAAGCAGCTATCTAAAGCAACAAGTAGTTATACCGTCTTACCCAGACTGAATAGTTTATTGCAGTCTCAGAGAAGCTGCTTGCATATTCAGCCATGACTATAGAAGATATGGCCAGGGAAGTCCAAGTTAAAAATATCAAACTGGTGCCACACCTAGGTTGCTCTTGCCACCTTGTACCACATTAAGTGCACATCAAGTGAACTTTCCAGAGTGGTTTGTGAAAACTCATTAGTCAGTACAACATTGATCATACTTCTTTAAACCGTACTTTTTTTCCCCTGCAAGTGGGTCAGATTCCTTCCGGGTCCTAAATGATAGCTTTTAAGAAAGCAATATTTCTTTTACTCTTAACCTGGAAATTTACTATCTGCTCAGAACGGCTTTTGAGTTATGCAAGTCCAGATCTGTACTTCTTTCATAATTGCCTGCCGTGGTAACAAATAGGGCAGCGCCATGTCTGGTCCCTCAAGCTCTGTACTTGTGCCAAAGATAACCAGTTATACTGGCATAATTAATTTTGATGCATTAATAACACAACAGCTTTTGTTTCTACCAGCCAGCATATTTGCCAGTAAGATTCGGAAAATAATTTAGCATAGTCCTTTCCTCTGTTAACAGGGAGAACAGTCCCTGAGTTTAAAAAACAGGGAGGAATCTTCATTTAGAGATTAATCATCGCTTTACAACTCCTGCAAAATTCACACTCCAGGCTCTGATTTAGTTATACACAATAACCGTGGCTTGCTAATTAAGAACAACATGGGTATTAGCCTTTCTTCTTTTAGGTTCTTAAATTGCTGATTTAAGACTTCTCTCAGTGTGAGAAGCATTTCTAAACATCTGAAGTGTGAAATAGCAGGGACATATGCATCTCCAGCCAAACCCACAGAGGCTGGAAAGAAAGGCATGATTTACATTCAATACCTCACCCTATAACCTGGAGGACATCTGGAACTCTTCAACATCAACCTCCACTCTATGACAGGGGGACTCATCTCCCGTGGGTACAAAGCAGATTCACCTTTTGACTCTATTTGTTGTCACTGCAGCAGCTTTAGCTTGAAATTATCCATTCCCTCCTATGACTTTTATAGGAGACAAAGCAACAAGTACTCCAGAGACATGTGAAGCTGACACTTATAAAGTCATTCTGAACTCATTTGAAATCTTGTCTTGGTCTTTCACTGGAATGCCTAACAGGTACCCTGCTTTTCAGCTCATGCAGGTTTTCCCAAAGATCCTGAGACATTCTCTATTTATTGTAAACAGAGATGAAAAGAAAATAGTTTATCCATCTTATTTAAGAAAGAAAAAATATTACTTCAGCTTTGAATTCCAGAGTAGATTTCAGTGAGTCTTACTTCTTTATCAATCCCAATAAAGCTACGCTTATGGTAGAAAGAAGATAATTTACAAGGTTCCGTCCACCACATCTGCTGGACTTCAGTCTGGTCTCTTACAAGTGGAGTTCAATGGAGTTTGATAGCGCTTCTGAATAGCTGGGGTCATGGGATGATAGATCATCTTAGCTTTATTCAGACAACATTTCTTCTGATCATGTATTACTAAGAAAGATGATATGATTATCTTTGACTGTACTCTGTAGAAATCTTTTATTTTCCCGATTCCTTTAAGACTGAACTGGATTTGATAGCAGTTTTAAGTTATGAAATTTGATACCAACCTCGATTCAGTTGCATCAATAACCTTGACTTTTTTTCCCCCAAACTTTCACTTTGTTCACTCCTTTATGCTGCCAAGACTTGGTAATCCCCTTGTAGCTGCAGAATTTCTTTTTTATAAAAAAAAAAACCCAACGGATTAAAAGCACACAAGATCACTTGCTGTACCAAATCAAAGCTTTCAAGAATACATGGCAGCACAGAAAAGGTGCAGAGAAGTGAGTAAGAGGAGATGAACGATAACCCTGGAGGCAGTGACAGAATGCAGCATGTGTGCAGGAGCACAGCACCAGTAGGGGCAGGCCTGGAGGCAGGCATTAGGTAAATGAGGCACATGCAACCATGTCCCCATCATGAGGGGTTCCACAGGGAACCACGTGACCCTTTTCCTATTGACTTTGATGAAGGGATTCTGAAGGTAGATAGTTAAATCATTTCAGCTGGGGCATCTTCAATACATTGTAAACATACACACTGGAACGGTCTACTCTCTCTGTTTCCTCAGTGTCAAGACGCAATAGCACGTTGACCGAAAACTCGTTCTAAAGATGATTGTGGTATGTAGGGGTGATGGAGGGGGAAATGGTGGTGGAACGGCATCTACTTTATTACTCAGGGACTCAAATGCATCTGCAAGGTATGCACATTGTATAGCCCCATGGCGCAGCAGCAGAAACGGTTTGGGGAGTGCATCTGTGTCTTTGAAATGAAAAAGAAGTTACTGGAATGAAAACCATTTTACAGGACACTACCATTAGATTTCACTATGGTCTTTCTTTTTATGACATCTTGGATTCCCAAAGGGAAAGAATTGCCAGGAAGGTCCTTTCTGTGCATTTTCCAGGTAGCTGCAACAATTTCTTTCATATGGAGATGTCATTTCCACAATGCAGTGATTTCTCAGTCAGTTCAAGGATATATTCCAGAGAACACAGACTTGCAAGCTGTCCAGAAACACTAGGTAGTCCGAATAGCGCTGCTTGTTCATTTAACTGTCAAATATATAGCTGATATAAGAAGTGCTTTCTCTGTTTTCCTCTCCAGTTCTAGATGTATTCCAAGGGATTAAATGCAACTTTAAAAAAACTTATGATCTGTTTGCAGTAGTAGCCATCTTTTACCCTAGCTGGAAAATCCCAGACCCACTGCAGTGATTTTGCTAACATTCCAGTGACCTGACTCTTCACAGGGACAGGGTATTTTTGATAGCAAGCCCTCAATTCTTCATCCTGTAGACCCAGCTGGTCCACAGAGGCTGACATCATTTGACCGCAAAATATAAGATACTAACTCCTTGAGCTTTTGCCAGAGTAGAGTTTGATAGCTGAGCACCGATTAAAATTTCTTTTGGAATCAGCGTCCACTATATATGCTATTATTCACCAGTGGCACGTATTCAATGTCTCTATGCAATTGGCCAGTATCTTTTTTTCTATGGTTATACTTGCCAAGATGAAAAACCAGAAAAAAAATAAACCATTTCCAGTGTGTTGCCAACTGCTGAACTATGTTTTCTGAACCACATTGTTGAGTCATTATCTAAACTTAATGAATGTTCTCCTGGGTAGCTGCTATTCAAACAGTGATGCTCCATTTTCTTTTTTGATTCTGATCTGCAAATCATTGAACATTAACATTATCAAGTGGGGCTACACATATGCGCAATCTGGGTTCATTACAAAGCAAGTCATACTGGGAAGTTATTTCTTCCTCCCTCCAGGTTTAAAAACCTGGTCTGGAATGGTTTTATAGTCTTCTTCGGAATGAAGAATACCCTTGAAACAAAAAATGTCCTGTCTTTCCAAATATATGCTGGTGTTGCTATTGCCAGTTTGACAACTGTGACATATGCGTATGTCACAGGAAAGTTTTGGTTTGGTTTCTTTTTTTTTTTCCCCAGGCAGCTCAGTGTTCTGAAAGAGCTGCTGATGAAATATTGAACAAGCGTTGTTAACATTTACTTGGAGCAATATAACTGCTTAGCCCACAAGTTTTAGTCAGAAAAAAAAAAATCTTGATACGGAATTATTTTCCATTGGAAAAAAGATAGTTCTAATAAATCTTTTCAAAACTGTGTTGATTGAATGGAAATTTGTGAAAGTTTTCCATCCAGATGTTTTGGAATGAAACATTTAATCTTTTCACTTTGAAATAGCCCTTTATTTTGGATTTGATTGTCCTGGTATTTTATGTTATAAAAGATTTAAAATTTTGTTGGATTAGTTAAAACATTTTCTCTCAACGTACTATAGGTATTCTTTTCCCTTTGACTTTTCTTTCCCAGACAATTTTGAAACGGTTGGCACCATCCTTCCAGATCAGAACAAAATAAACTGAATGTAACCAAGTAATCAGTGCATATTACACACTCTCCTCTGGATCTGAGCCACACAAGATCTGGATCAGTTACAGCTTTCTGCTGAAAAGCTTGGCTCTTCACCTCAGGCTGCAGGGACTTCCATGCTCAGCTTTGGACGTTCTCTAGTTAAGACTTCAGTGTCAAAGCGTTGGCTATCACAACAGTATCTATACTCACTGGATTCTATAATCCCAGTGCTGTAAAACCCACCGAGTGTGTGGTCTTAGTAAACATAGAGCAAATTCCAAACTCTGCAGCAAGATATCTTGAACAAACACTTCATACTTATAACACACTGATTAACAAAATGAGAGATTTCAGGTTTTATGAGACTGTTGCATGGAGAACTGAGATTTTCCACGTAAAATTTTTCCTTTTCTTGATCTTGGAAACAGAGGAAGAACAGAAAGCAGTCAGTTATCTGCTATGTATTTATTGATTATATATAACTTTTGGTTGAGATGCAAGTTTTCTCCAGCTGAATGCAATGATCTTAACTACACTACAAGAAATTAAACGATGGTTGCGAATGCATGTAGTTCAGGTTGCTACAGGTAAGCCCCAGGAAGAGTTGGAAATTTACCTGCCAAAGCCAACTAGTGCTCATGCTGTTCCAGCATATACTGAGAATCAACCCCTTTCTAATCTGTTCTCAAAAGGTTAACCTATTCATGCATTGCTTCAGGTGGCTTTGGTGTAGAAAAGCAAAGCAGAGGATTGTTTTCCTCATTATATAAATTATTATGCTCACGGAGCCACACATATGACATCCCTCTGGTGCTTGTGGTTATTCACTTGAAAGATCCTCCAGAAGGTCACTCAATGCTGAGGCCAAGAGCTGGACATAACAACACCTTCAGGTCCTGTTCCATAGTTATGTTCTGTTAAAGTAACCATTACAGGGAAAGACAAAACAGGAAGATCCTTCAGGTGGTTCAATACCCATCCAGCTTGTCGTGCAACTGCAATAGTATTAGTACAGTTCCAGAGCCTTTTCAAGGGACATAAATCTATTTAAGCCTTGCATAATCCTACTGACCAACCATTTACATCTTTGGGATTTCATTAAAGCTGGTTGAATCAACTCAGTAAAAGAAACTTTTGATGTCAGAACATAACCAGATCCGAATGATACACTGCCTTCACTGTCTATTTAACTCTGCAATTTATTGTCTTTTCAAGTCATGCTAGAGTATTTATAGAGAGGAAAATAATAAAAGATGCAGGTATACGGGAGGGATTTTAGAATGCGTGCTATTCTCTAGCAGGAAGCTAAGCAGAAGCAGAGAAGTGACTTCAGGGAAAATACAGCTTCCTTAAAGAAAAAATAAAAATCCAGTACTTAGAGAAATGTACTTATTATCACATGGCAAGGTTCTTATGAGTACTCTTGGGTTTGGAATCTTTTAAACTTATACTTTTTTGCATCAATATCCTTACCCCACAGGGCTGTTTGAACAAAGATGTTACACCGGTACCTTGATTAAACCAAAGAATTGACTAAATCTAACTTTATCCCCAGTGTAACAGATTGATGTCAGCTATATCAGCACCAAAGCTGATTCAAGGTTACCAGTGTACGGCAATACATTTCAAAAGTTTAGGAAGAGTAACAGATACCCATGAGTCCTTGGGGATCACTGAATTATTCAGTGTCACCTTCTGCGTAAGGCTGATGCTGTATCGCTTTGCTGCCTCTGTACTGAATCCAGCAACTGGTATTTGACTAGAGCATATAAGGTGTCACAGCTTGATTTGAAAGTTTCTAGAGGTGGAGAATTTACCCCCACCTCCCCATGCCCCCCTCTTGGTAATTATCTCTCTGTCTTCATGTCTAATTTAAACTTACCTCAATTCAGCTTCCTTTTATAGGGTTTTTATATGCTGTCTCCAGTAATAATACAAAGTTGGTTTAGTACCAGCTAGACTCTGTGCTGCCTTTTAAGTCTGAATCAAGTCTTCTTTTAAGCAGGACAGCTGGATCTCTTTCAGGTTCCCATTGGAAGGCATTTTTCAGTATTTTCATAATTTGTATGGCTCTTTTCCTGTGCACTCTCCAGATTTTATGGGTTTTTCAGCTGTGAGAGAGTTTCTCATGTTATTCTGATATTAAACTAATGAATCTTACGAACACGGCCCTGCTCCTGTCATCACTGTAGAACTGCCATGTCCCACAGCAATCTCATGTTCAGCTCTATTTCCATTAGGACCCTTAAAGCCATTTCTGAATCACTGCCTTCCAATTGTATGTTTCTTACTGCTCCTAAGCTGTATGTCACTCATATTGTACCTAGCAATTTATAAAAAGAATAGATATGAAACCGGTTACAGTTACCTTTATCTATTATTTCATGCCAAATCAATGCAAACTGGCCTGACAGAACTACCTGGCATCTGACCATGTTGATTAGAATCAAGTTACCCCTATTGATTCAACTGTGTCTGGTTTCATGTTGTAGCACACAAAGTTAAATGACGTTCTCTCTTGCCTTCCCTAACTCCAAAAATAAAAATGAATAGATTTTTGGTTTTAAAAAAAAAATAATATTACTTACGTGCTACCTTAGCCATATTTGTTGCCTCATGGCCTACCTGCCTTCCATCATAGGCTACTTCTCACATATTCTGTTCTACAGGCTTGCAAGGGTCTTTTATAACACTTATTTTAAGCCAACTTTGGGCTCAAGAAACGACACAGATAAAAATACTGAACTGTCCCAGCAGCAGTCAACACAATGGTCCTAGTTTGGGTGGTTGAAGCTCTAGTACTGAACATCTGTGCCAAAACCAGCTATAGCACCAACTAATTCCAGCCACCAGAGCACATCACTGGGGCTGATAAAGAGCTATAAATCTGGCAGGGCATCATGTAACATAATGGATATTTTCCAATAATATTTTCTGAAATAAAAAATAATGCCAAAAAAATGCAAATCTCACTTTATATTAGGCACAATATGGTATACTCTCTTTCCTCCTTTACTAGTTGAATCCCATACCAAGCTTTCTGAATATTTGCCCTCTGCTATCAGAAAAGCTGGGCCAGGATTATCCAGGTCATCTTGCTTTGCCTTTCATTGAGTTAACTGTCCTCTAGACTCAAAAGTTTCTTTATTGCTCAAAGACTATTACAAGTTAGCAAGAGAAGGCAATGCATCTCGCACAACTCCCTTGCTTATCTGGTGCTACCTAAGCAGGCAGAGTTCTGCTTTTTAATTCTTTATGGTTGCTGTTATAATCTTTCACAGTTACTTGGGAGGGTTGAAAGGTACTTCTGCATTCCCATGATGCCCGATTGCATCATCTTGCTTCTTTCTAAACACAAAAGAGAACTATTGAGTATTTCTGCCTTTCCTGAATCATTAAGACTTTCACCATCTCCTGCTAGCAAGTGAGCTGTACTATTGTCAGGAATTATTTTATTGCTGTTACCCTTTAAAAAGCCTGACTGTCCTTAGGCTGCAAGGTAGAGGTTTCTTTTGCTCCCTCTCAAGTCTTTCCCCTCTTTATATTTCCAGTCTCTAATTTACATAATTGTCACCTCCTTCCTCTTTCTTCTCCTCTTGCCTGCTTATCTGATATATTTTTAATAGCTGCCTTCACTTCCTCACTTTATAAGGAGGTGCTGCTAACCGAAGTTGTCCTTATTCACAATTATGAAATTGTGGTTTTTAGTCATCTAGTAAACTTTCCTAGAATAATTTCCAGTTTTCATTCACATTTTCCTGTCTAAGTCTCACTACTTCTGTCCAAGCTTCTCTTCCCAACCACTTTCATTCATCGTTTTCCTGGTTGCTTTGTGAAATAAGCCATTTAGGAGCACCGAATACATGACTAGACAGAGAGCTAGTAAACAGAACAGAAAGTAAGCTTGTGTCTTGGCTTGGGCAGGTTAGAAAGCTCTTGGTTTAACATCCTAACAAGAAAAAAGGTGATTATTTTCAATGGTGCTTCAGAATATGATGGACTAGGGTTCCGTTCCTGTTCTAATTTAATCTAATTACTTAGTCATTAGCAGAAGTTACGAGGCTTGCCCTGGCAGTCACTTTTCTAGGAATTAACCAGGTCTACTCAGCTTGAAAATTATTGGAAATCTGTTAGGCGCTATTACCAAAGAAATGAGAGGCTACTGAGAAAGTTAAATTAAAAAGACTAGAAGTTCAAAGAAGGACTAAAATACTCAGTACTTACTTACTCCTATTAAATCTTTCAGAAGCTTGTGCGTTATTAACAGTAACGATGATTAGATGTGCTGTTAGCAAGCTGTGTTGGACTGGGGAGTCCTGGGGGAAAACACTAAGGCATAGCATGAGCTTGCCAGATTCTTTGGAGTACCTTGCTGAAGGATGCAAAATGTGTGAAGTGTACCCAAAAAACTAAGAACAGATGAATGAAGTTGTCTAGTCGAGGCTTTTCCTTCCTGTTAAATGCTGCTGTTTGAGAATTATAAGGAAACAAAGAGCAAATGTTCCTGATGATAAAGAAGTTTACTAGAACTGATCGGGCTAATGGTTATGAGATTAGACTCTTGATTACAATTCAGCATTGATTTAGCAAAAGAGGTGCTATGAATATAAAGCTAATGCTTAGCAGATTTTTTTGTTTGTTTGTTTGAGGGTAAGTATGATAACACACACAACTGGAACATCTAACCATGTATAAAAACAACTCCTAAATAGCTGTTTGTTGGACTGTTTTTTTTCCTTAAATCAGATCTACTGCAATAGCTACAGGGAAGGTGAAAAAAAGAAAAAAGTTTTGGGAAAACAGTCTTCCTAATAAACATTCTATGGAGTTTGCTACAACATTATAGCTACTTACTTTATTTTAGTACTGCTATTTGTGAGGAAAATAAAATAGTTACAGCAGAAAACAGGTAAAAATTGCTGGTAGCAGGGAAAAATTAAAAATATAGCAGGGGGAAATAAGGGCTTTGGGGTATGCAGAATTCAGGGGTCTGTCAGTAGGAAAATGACAATTATTAACCTTAAGAAAAGACTGATTCATCCCAGGCCTGTCTGCAGTTATACCATTACTTCAGGCAATATAAATGATGCAAGGGCCAAGTTTTGTGTTTTATGTATAGTATTACAGAGGAAGTAATTCCACTAAAGGAACAAAATGTGGATTTTTTTTTTCCACCAAATCAGCCTCCTCGTATTACCTCATTTTTAAGTTTAAAATCTTGGATAAGAAGAGGTTCAGAAATTTCTGACTTTACTGGCTTCCTTAGCTGGCAAAAATTAACATGAAGAATAGTCTCAACTTTCCAGACTAAAATAAAACCCATAGTGTCCTGTCTCCACTAGAGTTCAATTTAGTTATCTTGAAAACATGGTGATGGAATAATACTGCAACTATTTCTCGGTTATGTTGAAACCAAGAAAGTTTTATGGGGGAAAAAAAAAGTTTAACTGGGGCAGAGAATAGAACTAGCTACTAAATATTTTACTTACAGAAAAAGATCTGGAACATACACAAATTGGTGGAGCAGATTTGGTTTTCTGTGCTATTGGCAACACTTTTTTAAAATTAGGTCATGTCTTTTTTTTTTTTTAAGAAACATTACTAAGTGGCATATGTGAAAATTGCACACTGCAGCTTGAAAACTATGTGCTTTCTAACAGTAATATTTCACATCCTACATACATCCTTTTTCAACATACAACAGAAGATTTGTCAAATTGGAGTGGCTGTATTTAGCCTTACGTTTACATTTCTCTATAGTTGAATGCTAAGTTAGAGCCATCATGTTGTCATCATTTTCTAAGATGCTGTTGCTTTGCTTTTTTCTTCCCCCCATTGTTGCTTTACACATTCCTTCAAATAATGAGAAAATTTACTTTAAACATAAGTATTTGATTTTTCTTTTTTTTTTTTTTTTCCTGGGAAAGGCTCTCTTCTACTTCAGAAGCAGTTGTTATATACCAAAGACCAAGAACGGGTACTGTAGATACAACACTTGCTCTCTACCTAGACTAATACATATTTACCCTTACTTAACCTTTGACATCCATCTCTAAGGAAAAAAAAAAGTCTCTATGACAGTGGTCAAACATTGCAATAGGTTGCTCAGAGAAGTTTTGGACACTCCATCCTTTTAACACTTTAGTGATATGACCCTGAGCAACCTCAGGTATCTTCACAATTGGCCTAGCTTTCAGCAGAGGGTTGGACCGGGTGACCTCCAAAGGTCCTTTCCAACTTATTCTCTCTTACATATGAAAAGAAGCAAATACATGTTAAAGGATTCTATTTTCTCCTCTTAAGGATCAAAAAGAGAGACATTTTTAATGGTCTCCTGTTTAACATACATATCCCGATACGCCAGGACCACTGGAATTGCTTCTCCAATAGTGCCAGTGAAAGATGACGATTGGCTTTAGTACCAAGAGCAACAGCATATCACATCTTGATTGGAGTCCCATTGGCAAATGTGAAGCAGTGCACTCTTGTTCTAGGATCCAGCACTCTGGATCCACTGGTGGTGATGTCTGGAATGACTGTGAAGCTTGGCAAGGTCAGGACTAACAGCAGAAGTGCAATGAGAGCTCATGTGGAAGGCAGCGCTGATGGGCACTGATGCTGAAAGCGTCAAATATGCATGCTGTTGCTTTGAGTGGAGGATTGTTCTTCCATAAGACTGGCCACAGAGGCATCTTCCCCTTGACAGAAATGCTGTTCTTCAGTACGTGAAATAATTATGAGATGAATATGAATTGAAAGTGCACTTCCTCTTGACCTACTTCCCAGGCAGGGAAGCACAGCTTGATGCCCTCCTGTTTGGAAAGGTAAAATTATCTCTCCACATTCCCTAGGCTCTGCATAAGCCTCTATTGTTTGGTACCAACCACATGGCTAATTATCATACCTCCTATGCAGTCTCTTTTAATGATTTCCTTCCATCTCTTGTCAACACCCAGGCTGACTAACCAAACTGGTTTCTTTTGGAGAGAAGTGTACCTGTTTACCCTGTCAATAAATACACCTCTTTTTTTGTTTGTACTGTGAAGGTAAACATGCAGAATGATAGCGTAGGCTGGCTTTGGGAAAGTGGCTAATCATTCTGAGGTGCTCCAGGACTGTGTGCATCTGAATCCTGCCTCATTAAATGAATAGACCTTTCTTTACTCGCTAGGTTGCAGGATGCATCTTTTTACTTCGCCACAAAATCAATTACATGTTCCATTAATGCTGGTGGAGTCTGGCTGGGCCCCCGAGCCTTCATATACAAGTCCCACAGCAGCTCAAGGCTTAGAACAGGACAGTAATGCCAATTCTGTGACAATCTCCTTGCACAAAGATCATAAGCTCCAAAATTAGTACTTTTGATACTTGGACCTTCCTAGCCCTTCAGAGAGGTCTGTGGCTCTCATCCTGGTGTCTGTAAGAAAATAGAGATGATGCCCCAGCACAGCTCTTGCTGGTACTTCAAAGCCACCAACTGTGCTGGCACTCAGAGCTGCCGAAAGGCTTTGTTGGGTTTGGTCTTGGGAATCCCTGAATTGACAGGCAATGATTATTGCAGGCCACTTCCTCCTCCTGTGGAGTCACTCTACAGTTCTTCCATCAAAAGTAACTGAAAAGGGAGGAGGTGCTGGGATTTTCTGACCTGGGTAGGCTTCCCACAAGAAAAAAAAAAAATAAAAAAAAAAATTGCATACAAAAACCCAATCTGTTTGCTGATACAGTCAGTTCATGATTTTCTAGGTAACTGTTATAACTGATGTTTTGCTGTAATAGGGTATTACTGTGTTGAAGCTGTGAGAGCAAGCACCAAAGGCCTAAAGGAGAAAAGAAAGCTCAGCAATATGGCAGACAGCAGGTGGTGGAGATTCCTAAATTAGCACTGAGCCAAGTCAGTTAAGTCTGTGCAGCCCCACATAGCGTCATGCGGCTGTACCAAGTTGGACTGGAAGAAGTAAGAGAGCAGGGTGTTGCTAAATGATTGCTCAGTTAATCCATAACCTGGATAAACCACCCAGAGATAAGCGAGAGATGATGGTGTGTAAATTGCCAGAACAGAATCTCAATTCCAATTTCACAAACAGAAGTCTGTAGGTCACAGTGAAGAAAATTTATGCTAGGAAAGAGTCTGATGACGGGTTGTGTTTTCTCCCCGTGTATACAACAAAGATAATACCTTTTGCTGCAAACTTCACCCAGGATGAATTGTGAATCAGTGCACACGAATCACCTGCCAAACCCTCGAGTACGTCAGTGATAAGAGAATACAAATTCAAAAGTGCAGGTGCCATATCAGCAGCTGGAGCAGAGCTGGCAGCACAGCTAGAGACAATGACCATTCCTGAATTTCTTCCTGGCCACACTTCACATTTGTTGTCTCACTTTTCATATTAAGAAACGATACATCTGAGTGATACAACCTCTATGACAGCTCTGGATGGCCACCTGAATTCCCTTGGCTTGTCAGCAATGTTAATTTAATTCAGTTTGAGCATCCATAGTTGCTGCTATAATTTTAGACATCACTAACTAAACTTCCCATAACTACCAGGTGTATCTAATGACCAAGTTAATTTAGATTTGTCTAACATATTTTTTGGTGGTGCGCTTTTGTTTGTTTGTGGGGTTTTTTTCATTTTTTTTTCCCCCCCAGTGTGCTGATGTAACTCTCTTCCCCCAGATGACAGTTCTGTTGTCAACAAAGATACTTAACAGAGAAATTCCTTCACAAGATTAATTCACAGGAAACTGTTTCAAAGGCATTGTTTCGGTTGTCAAAGCAAGCACAGCCTCCATTGAATTGGGCTCTGATTTTCTTAATTTATTTCTGCAGCCTAATTAAATGCATCTTTCTTAATGAATTAATTACACTAGAGAAGATTGCCTCAAATGCACATAAACCCAGTCTGACTTGCAGAAGTGCTGAGAGTGTGCCAAATCCACCAAAGCCAATAGGATTTATTAATCAGTGCCCTTGGACAGAAACCCACACCCTGGCATTGCCTGCTCCTGTTTCCCCTGGGAGGTCAGTGGAATCTTTCATCCCCACAGCTTTCGACAGGAACACAGCTGTCCATCGAGTCAGGTACATGTCAAACAGGTCCCTGGCTGAAGCTGGTTGCAGCTAAAAGGCCATTTCCACAGCCATTTGCTTTGCTTAAACAGTTGCTTTGGCTTCCCTGATGCAAAGCACTTGCTTCGGCACTTTAGATATATCAGCACAATGGAGCTCAGAGCTTATTGCCATCCACCTCCTTTCAAGCGACTAGATAGACCTCAGATAGTATAATTTTTGGAGAGCAGCATTTTGCTGCAGTGCTGCCTGGAACGGCTGCCTAAGCAAAGTATTGTGGCTGAGAAGTTCCTACTGGTTATACTAGAAGTTCCAGCCCTGTTAGGCTCGTTAAAAGGAACAGCGCTTAACTCAATGGTTAGGAGAGACCACTATTAATTTTGAAGCAGAGGATTTATAAATCAGTTATGGCTTCCATGAGTCTGAGACTGAATGCTGGACTGGATGGGTAACAGCAGCAAGGTCTGATGTGCCCTACTACTGTGATCGGAGACAAACCCATACAGGACACCTTGTCTCCGCCAGCTCTGCAGAAATCGGCAACCTGATCTTCCTCCCCACACATGCCTGCTGTTTGCAGAGCCCTCACAAGCATGACCTCAGCCACGTGAACTTTCTTGGTAGCCCACACATGCTTACTAACCCATTTCTATTCAATCATCCAGAAAGCCCTCAACACTTTTGGAAGCACCAAATCCCATTGTCTGGGATGCTTAAACAGTATTTTTGAGACACTGTTCCCTTAGCTTTGTTGTCTATGTCTTGGTGTAGAAAGTGATAGCGTATGTTTCTTCTCCTGCCAGATTTGAGACAGGTAGACCTTCACCATTCAAGGACATAGAGGAACACTCCCTTCAGAATACAATTGCTCTAAATCATTGTTTTAAAAACTAAACCAGGAGAACGTAGTCTATGACTGCTTGCATTCTGTGCACTATCAGTAAATGCAGTTGCCCAGCATTTGGTTCAGGCCCAGTTTTATTTCTAAAGCGCTATCTAATCTGACCTTTAGTATTGCTTTTATATAAAACTGAACAGCCACAGCAACAGCTGTGCAAGGAACTGAGCCCAAAACATAATACTTCTCCAAGCCCTACTGCAGTGTCCTTCATGTGGTGCGAGGGAGAGAAATTTAAGATTTCAGGAGGCCACTGTTGACATTCAGGTTATGTATTGCTAAAGCAGGAGAGACAGTTTTAACTTAAGAAAAATTTTATTGGAAGAATGTGTGTCAGGTGGCTGGTATGCAATAGTCAAAATAATGCAATCTAGAGCTACAGTGACCATTAAAAAAAAATATATCAAATTTAATAAGAGCCAGTTTTACATGCATGACCAACTTCTGAAGTAGCTCTTTTTAGAGAGCTCTCCTCCTGAGCTTGGTTGTAAACATTACTCACAATCCAGTCACAATGTAAATGTGGTCCAGGGTCTTGTGTATTATTTTAACACAACATAAAAGCACAAAATGAACTCTAAAATAGATGATTCATAGAGGGAAAAAGGAGGGAGAGCACGCTCTACAGTTGCTGCATATTTCTTTTACTGGGTGGATTCCTACAGCACTGTATCTTAAATAAGTTGTATCAGGCATCTTTAAAGCCCCAAAAATTATGTTTTCTGAACTTTTTACCCTTGGACTTCAAACCCTACACTTTGCAGCTGGTCAGAGAAGTTTCCACAACACACTTTTGCGACACATCCTAACCTGGGACTCTATCTAGGTAGCATATAACCCCTTTTAGTCATCATTATATCTACGTTCATAATCCATAGGAAAAAAGTGTTAGCATATTAGCAGAGGCATAGAATAACCAATTGCACTGAAAAAATTCTTGCTACCATCTTAACAATGGAGCAACCCTTTGCATTTACGACTGAGCACCACCTGCTGGTTATCTCATCTAATTTGGCTATTTCTCCTGCCACCCTCCTCCCAGTAAATCCTGAGAGCAGATCCTAGATTTTTAGGAAGGCATACTGATGTAGATGTTACAGCTGGCTGCTGTAACATGAGACCTGAGATTTTGAAGCTGAGCTTCTGAACTCAGCAAGACAGGAAGGCAGAGGCAGCTGTGATGCCACAGCTGGAGCAGCCAGAGGGAGACAAAACTCTGCAGCCCCCTAACACAAAGGGCAGTGGGGCAATAGCCCTCCCCGCTGCATCCACTTCCCGCTCAGAGACCGACACAAAGCAAGTAACTTGCAAATAAAAGTGAAAGCAGCAGAAGTCCTCTCCTTTTCTGTTGAATTCCCGTGTGCCTCATCCTCCTCGTTTTAATTGACTTCTCTCGAAACATATGATTTTGACTTACTCTCTCCAGCATCCCCTAGTCAAGATGCAAGTTTCTGAATTTCTCACCTAGGTCCTCTGTTGTGCCAGTGACCTGGTGATCTCAGTTTAACATTAACTACTTCATCCAGTTTGCCAAGCAGAACAGGCCTGTTACCTACTATTATGAAAAAAAACCTAATCCTGGCACTTCAATTCTGCCACTTTGATCTTATAAAGTATCTTAATGGAGATGCTTTCAGAGCCACGGTGTTGGAGTATAATTTAATTTAATATTATGAACTTATCTTCAACCCTTTCAGCTTAAGTGTGTTAATTGTTTAACTTTCATTGAACTCAGTGGAAGCTGGGCAGGGAAGTCCCAGTACCATTTTTCAGAAGTGGGAGATATTACTGGCCACCAGCTGTTTCACTTCTGGTCTCTGCCCAACAGTAATTTGCAATTCATGTTAAAAATGGCCATTGATATGTCAGTACGTTAAAGGCACACGATATCACTTCCCTGGATTTAGTATGGCTAACTGTTACAGCCCCATCAAGCTGCACTGAAGGATGGAAAGAAAAAGGAAAAACAACCTCATCCTATGAATCGTTCTGTCAACATAGCAGGCTATAAACCCAAACAACAGGATGGCCCCACCCTTGAAATTCCTCCAGGAAGACAAGGGAAAGCCAAACCTAATATTTCTAATTACCAAGGAAAACCTTCCACTCTATAACCACCTTAAACCTCCTCGCTGAGCTTTACTGTACATCCTAAGGCAGGGCCTTGGCCCAGCTTTCAATTAAATTATTAATAGGAACAATAGAGTCAAAGTTTCCCAACACAGATGCCTCAAGTTGTTAAACCCATATAAAGCAACACGACACTAGATATGCTGATTTCAGACTTTCCTCCTGTACCCAGGGTTTTGCAAGGATGTTGTGCTGGATCTTTCCTTTGATCCAACCGTAGAAAGGGCTCCCTTGGTGACCCAGTTAGCTGCATCCCTGAGCCCCAGTGCTCCCTAGTGACAACACCATGCCTGGCGATGCTGGGTCCCATACAAGAGCTGAGCATCTGCAGGGGCTTAATCACAGAGCTTGGGCCCTCTGTGTGACGTGGTTTGAGATCTCATCAGGTCTGTGTGGTTTGGAAAAATCTGCACCAGGAAAAAAAAAAAAACCAAAAAAAACCCCCAAAAAACCACACACCAAAGAAAATTGCTCCTTGCAATCTTTTGTTGCCCCCAAATCCTTCACTCTCTCCCGCTGTCAGGGTCAGCCTGCTGAAGCAACTGCCTCCAGGGACTTGCATGGGACATGAGAATATCCCACAGAGCCCAGTGCTGCTGCCTTTCCACATGGGGACTGGCCGTGTAGGCTGGTACGAGAGCTTGGGTGGAGGAGCTGGGTATGGCAGAGGGCTAGTTTCTTCTAGAACAAAGTTCCACAAACACTGATTGCAGCAGATGGCATAACTGCTTAGCTTGGCTGCTTCCAATTTACTCTATAGGCACTGTAAGTTGTGTACTCCAGTAAAGAGGGCACGGCTGGGACACACTTCCCCACTTGGGGATGGTGTGGGAGGATGGCTGCTCATTTGCCCCGTGCCAGCTGTTGTTCCCTTGGCCATCAGAAGGCTCTAGAAAAGGGGGAAGAGAACCCAGAGCACACCCCCCAGGGCTATGCAGGGTGAGTAACTCAGCAAGTGTCAGGGAGAAGGCTCTCAGGGGGCCTTTAAGGAGACCAGCAGATTTATACACACCAGGGAGTCCATGGAAGCTGCTGGGAGGGAAACCAAGGCTGAACACATAAACTCGCCACGCAAAGACACTTTGTTTTAAAAGCTAATGTCTCACCCAACAATTCCTGTAATTAAAGAGTTATCCTTTTTTTAGCTTAATAGACTGTTCTCATAACTCCAGGTTTTTACAGACTAGAGGCTTTTTTTTTCTTTTGCCTTTTGATGCAAGGCAATTCCACTTCAAGCTTCTGGCTGCTTCAGGTTTCTGTCGCATATGGCCAAAAAAACAGGTTCTGGCACAAAACTCACCCTGACCCCATCTGGATTTTCCTGTTGGTTCAGATTCATGTAACTTCAGCTAACAGCAGCAAGGCTGCAGAGAAGCCTGAGCATTTCCTTTGTAATATCGTCCCCAAAACAATGCCTCTGTTTCCCCTCTCCCCCCCTCAAAAGACCTGCCAACGAACAAGGAAAATTGGCGAGGAAGAGCCACAGGGTGGGATTATTTGGTTCCAACAGTGGGCAAGGACTAAGTAAACTACAGTCTGAAGGAAGGGAGCTAACACTGCATCTGTCAGAAAACTAGACCAAATTCTGGGTTACTTCTGCTGCGGGCTGCCTCTGTGCTCCTAAGCACATTTATTTGTGCCTGTCGTAACAGGACACCCACACATGATGAGGTGTCTGGGTGCCACTTGAATCAGAAAATAATGGCATCCCCTCCTTGTGGGACATACCTCAATTGCAGAAGCAGGGCATATCTCCTTCCTGACTTGAACTGCAGTGACAATTTTTTTTTCCCCAGAAGATGAGCAGAGCAAAGAGCCATTATGTTTAACACATTACCTGCTCACAGGCTTCAGAGCAGAAAAAAAAAATAAAAATTAAATAAATAACCTTAGCTGCCAAGAAGGTAATACCTTAAGGCCTCTCTGAGGCATTTCACTGAGTGTTTTCCACCGCTTTAAAATTCTGAACTTGTAAATGTTTCCCAGAAGAGTGGCAGACCATTTCAGAGATATCACACGTATATGTAAGATACCTCTTGAGCTCACTTTTCTTAGCTGCTTTTTGAGAATGCCCAAGAAGCAGACATCTCCAATGGTCCATAGGATACAGGTGAAAAACAGCTGCCTTCCCTAGTGGGAATGTTTCAAGTACCTTCTTGATTCAGTCTTGCTTCATACTGACCCTTTTTGAAGCAATGCATGCCTAAACAAGTGCTTAATGTTTTGCCACTCAAAGGAGAAATGAAATTTAAACCAGTGAATCCATACTCAATTAAGAGGCTTGAACGCATACCTTGCAGGGTGGATGCAGCAAGTGTAGGAGAAAGAAATGCCCCATACAGGGTGCTTTAGAAATCAGCTGTATTCATATCTTGTCATGCAAAAATAGTGCTTCTAGTTGCTGGTAGCCATCCATAACTACTGTCAGGTAGGTGAAGCTTTGTAGTGAAAGCAAAAAGACCCAAAGGCAGGACACTGGTATCATTCTGTACTCTACTATCCTTTATGATCTGTGATCATGCCTTTTGGCTCCTCAGCTGGTTCACTTATTAAAACACAGGTAATAGTTACATGTGTAAATGCTCTGCACAAGCTAACAATCAATCCTGTTAAAATTCAGTTAAACTTTGAGGAGCCTTCTACCTTTTTATCTCTAACAGAGTTAGGATAAGAGGCTCTGACTGAGACCAGAGCTCCATTGTGCTAGTTACCGTACGCACAAAAAAGGAGGCATTTTCTCGTGCTGGAAAGCTCTTAATGTACAAGAATTGAAATAGTTTTATCCCCATTTTTCCCAAGAATCCAAGAGAGACATTACCCAACACCTTAGAGTCAAGCTTAGACCTCTGCAAGTCCTAGAAGTGCCTTTACCCACACAGTCCCATTCTTGGCCTTTTTAGCCACAGCAGCAGTCAAACCCTCTAAAGTGTAGTTAAAGGACTTGCCATAATCAATCCAAGAGCAGGAGCAATAGCCTCCCTCAGACAATAACCAAGCCACAAGCAGAAATGCTAATGTATTCACCCCACACAGAGCAATACTAAACCCACAGCAAACAAACATGACAGCTCTTCAGCCAGGCTCAGAGGGACACCATGGACATGCTCAGCGGTACCCAGAGGTGCTCCCACGCATGCTGCTGAGAACGCAGCCATGCTCCTCGCAAACAGGGCACCTCGTGTCCTCTCCAGTCTTCCCATCACCCCAGCCCTGGCGAGGCAGTAACAGCCTTCCTTGGCACAGCAGGCTCCCAAGCAAGAGGCAGCCCCGCAAGCCAGAGCTTAATGGAAGGGCGTTAACGCTAATTGAATCTGAACAGCCATAGCCATGCATCACTTTGCATTTTCTCATGTTAAAATACAACAGCCATTTGTTAGAGCACTCCTAATGTGTTTAAAAATCTTTCCAGCCACAGCTGAGGTTGTTTCTAAGCATGACATTCCCAAGCAGCCTAGCACAGACCTGAGATGCTGCTCTGCAGACTTCCCTACCCCGAAGTCCATTGCTAACTACAAGTATCCACCCCTGCAACCCCAGTTACTGCCTTGCTTGTGTCTGTACCCAATACAGAATTCTGCCAGCTCTGAAAAAAAACCCAAAAAACAACAACCACCAAACCACAACCAAAACCACAACTAAACACCAAGACACAAAACAATTGGGATTAAGGATTTATGAAAGTTCAGATCAGCAACAGCACCTTATTTTTACTTTTTTTTTACCTGTCCTGATGGCATGAGGCCAGATGCTCAGCTGCAAACTGACACAACTCTGAGTGTGCCAGTTCTGAACAAAATCAGCAGATTCAGCCTTTTTAGATCCAGAGATTGGCTCAATTTCCTGGCAGAGAAGGAAGCTATGCCTGGCAGGTTTTTTTAAAGAAAGAGAATACTATGTACCCAGGTGAGACTAAATCAGCAGGGATGTGTTTAGAGATGCTGGTGAGCACTGCAGCAGGAGACAGACACCGAGCCGCAGGACAAAGACATTGTGAGTGTTAGTACACATGAAACTGGAAAAAATGCTTTGTGGATGAAAGACCTTATAAATAATAGAGGGACCCAAACCCTTGAGTTTCACTGTTTATGGATGTGATTTCAT
>NW_009647222.1:317685-347356 GCF_000708025.1 Charadrius vociferus | reverse complement strand
AGACTCATCTTCCTTTCTGTGGAGAGCCCCAAGAATTCAGAGGGTGACCAGGGGCACATACCTGCCAAAGTCTGCAGATGAACCTAAACTCCAGTGCCTTAGAGTGAGGTTGACCTGAGAAACACCGCAAGATGTAAAGCCCCTGGGAATAAGAAAATCACCTACCTAATTTCATCAGCTTCAGTGGCTTACCCGTGTAATGAGTTCAGTCCTTGTGTATTACATACACGACACAGGCACATATCACACTTCTACCATAGATCTTAGCCATCTCTCTTCCTAGATATCCCCTACGTGAACATTCTCATGATTTTACAGATGGGGAAACTAAGATCCAGGGAGAGCAAGCAGGATGCCCTAAGCCACACAGCAAATGACAAATTGACCTTGAGCTTCCTCACATGAAAAGCAACATCAGACCAGGGCTGGGATTGTTCTGCATACAGAGTTGCAGGTCACCAGGTGAACTACACACAAGGGACTGTTGCTATATGCTTGTCCCATTATAAGACTTTTCAAACTTTTTATATTTTTTTACCCTACACATCTGCCACAAACCAGTCAGAGGGGAGCTGGACCTTTGGTATGATCTAGTACAGCTGTTACTGTGTTCCCTCCATTTTAGAAATCAACCTGACCCTCAGCAATGGATGCAAACACCCTTAGACTTGGAAGAGGTTAGATTTAGGACCTTGCTTTAGGAATGTTTTGCATTAAAGTGATTTATGTGAACACATTTGCTCTTTGGATCTGGCAGCAGCCTGCGATCAGGCCCAGCTTTTCTTAATATTTTGGGCCATAAGCCATCCAGCTTGGGGATTTATTCATCTTAACGTGTTTAGCTTTGTAAGCACAATGCAGTAGTTACTGTTGTGCCTCCCGGCTGCTCTTCCATTTTTTATAAACACATTTTCTCTGCTAACCTACTTTTAATTTTTTTCTTGTTAAGCTGTTTTGAGTCTTCTCTTGCTCCCCCACGCCCCCAGAAAACACTAGGATAAAACTGCTCTGGGTGCTAAACACTAGTGACTTGAATTGGCTCCAGCCTCTATATCCTGGCTTTGGAAATAATTGTTCCCACTAATCCTTTTGAGTGCACTCCCAATTCCATACATTCAAAGAGCTGTCCCCCCTCACCACACATACACACCCAATTGCTTCTGTTCAGCAATCAGAGATCACGCATCAGCACATTGTAATTGCTGATGCTGAGCCCCCAAACCCACTAACTGCTTCTGAGCTATGGATGGAGGCTCCTCCACCAGCCTCACTGCCTTTCCCACCTCCTCCTCATCCCAGCTACCTGGAAGAGAAAAATTATCTTCTATTCCAGCTCAGGCCTGCAGCCTGCCAGTCAATTCCTGGATCCCTTCAATTCAGTATCATAAATACACTTAACGAGGGAGTTTAATATAGATTTGGTAAGACAGTTATTTGAGCGATACATAATTTATGTTGCCCTGTAGCACAGGAAGCCACGAGTGGCGTCTGAGAGTGAACAGATTCAAGAAACTCGCCATACAGCAGCACAGAGTGCCAAAAGGGGAAAAGCGGGGGTGGGGGGGAGAGAAAAAGAGACAGCAACCTAAGGAAGGGTTGTGTGAAGGAAGAAAGAGAAGAGCTCGATAGCAGCAAAAAGCATGAAAGAAAGACAAGGTGAAAGGCACAGGGTGAGAAAAGAATGGAGAAGGAGGGAATATAAAGAGAGGATGAAAGGAGAGAGGAAGAGCTGAACAGAAGATGCAGAGAGGGTCTGCAGGATGACTAAGAGACAAGAAGGAGCATGGAAAGTGAGAAATGGGCAGCAGAGCACGCACACTTGATGCGACAAGCAGGTCTCTGCAGGCTGCGGGTGCTGCAGCCAGCCGGTAAGCAGAAGCCGACTGCTGTGTCAGCCGGAGGGCAAAGGCGAGGAGAGGCGCCCTGGATCTCGTGGGGCTCTGCTACCTCGTGACTTACCCCCAACTCCTCTGCTCTGCTCCCCGCTGCCAGCCACAGCTAGGGGACTGCCCAGCTTCCCTACCCGCTGCCAACCCTTCAGCTCCACGTCGTGTTAGGTTTTGCTGTTAGTCTCCTGCTCCTGCGTGACCTCGTTTCAGGGAGTCGCAGTGAGAATATGAGGCCAGCCTTGCAGCCGGGTAAATGAGAGAGGCTCTGCTGGCAGTCTCACCCAACTGCGCTTTCCTCCCTCTATCAATAGTAGCATCATACTCAGGTACCCCTTAGCTCAAGGATGAGGGTCCTCAGTGCTGCACCATGGTGACATCTCCGCCAGAGAGAGCTCACCAAATCTGCTTGTGGGTGTGAGATGAGACACAGGAGGTGGATAAAGCAAATGGAGAGTGGGAGTTTGGTGAGACTAGAGAACAGGAATAGTGCTTAGCAAGCACACAGGATCTGTGCCTGCCATTTGCCTTGGCTTCCACTTCTGAAGAGGTGCTGGCCCTCAGCTCTTGGAAGTTACTTTTTGGTTGGAGAGTGCTCATCCAAACAGTTGGTGTCAGCGAGCCCTCTGTTACATTGAGCAGTGACCTGCCACAGAAGTGGAGGAACAGCTCCAAGAAAGATCTCCATCAGGACCACTCCCATGTATAGGGAGAGCCTGAGATACCAGTAAAGCATCCTTGATTTATTTTCATGGATTGGTTCAATATGAATTGAAGGCAACACAGCAATTTGGCTCTGAACAGGACCCCTAGCGAGCAGAACAGATGGCTATATTAAAAGGAAAAAACCCTAAGCACAACTGAACTATCCAACAGCCTCCACAGAGGCCGAAGAGGGGGACTAGCCCTGAACACTTAGCTTTCCTTTTGCCTGCAGCATCCATGATGAGGTTTACTGTTACTTTTGTTTGTGGAACGCAGCCAAGATGCTTGCTGTTGCGCCAAATGGGAGGAAAAAAAACCCCCAGCCTTTGCCTCCCAGAGTTCACGATATAGTCGGAATTGACCAAAGTGTTCCCTGCGCGTCCCTTCTTTTGCACACGTGTGTCCGCGCACCAGCCTGCTTCCTTGCCTGCCAGATGACACGTACGGCTCTGCGAGGGAAGCCCGACCCACCGGGTGGGCAGGGATCTGGCCATCGCTGCTGTCCCCGGCGCTGCCACTGCTGCTGTCTGCGCCTCAGCATCGCACGTAGGCCAAAAGTATTAAAATTGGCTCCCTTCATCTCAAGTGAAGTGGGGTCAGGGGCTGCAGGGAGTGAGATTCTCAGGAAAAGCAGAGTAGCTAATAACCATGCACTTAAAAGCAGAGGTATTGACTGAGAGCAGGGCCTTTAATCTCTCCGCTTTCTGCCCATAGAAAGGGAGCTGTGCTTCTCTCCCACCTCGCAAGACGATGACGCTCTGCGCACTTTAACCTTCATCAACTGGTGTTTACAAAGTCCTTTCTAAAGCTGCCAACTGGCAAGTACTGTGGAAAAAAAAACCTCGGATTTTCCCTGCTGTCTGATGCTGTGTGTGTGTGTGTGTGTGGGTGTGTGTGTGTGTGTGTGTGTGTGTGCACGCGCGTGTGCTCGGCTGGCTGTTCACCGGCCAGCATCCCCGCGGTGGACGGCTCCGCACCTACCCCTCCGAACGCACAGCCTGCATTCATGTCTCCGTTTTCTTTGGCATCCTCCAGCATTTCCCTTGGAACTAGTGGCCAATGATATAGTTTCTCCTCAGTCATCCCCCTCCGCCAGAGCGCTCCCATCGAGAGGATTATCGTTCTCATACTCACGAGCCTCATGCTGTCCCGCTGTCCCTTTCAGGCTGTTGTTCCCTGGGGATAGGGTCACAAAACCCACAAAGCGATTTGCAATTAGATCTGCTCTGTAATTTTTTTTTTTTTTTTTCTTCTGCTCTGAAAAATACAACAAGAGGTTTTATAGAAATTGTCCAAGCAGCTTTAGAAAGCTCTGTGCTCCCCTCAGCCCAAAATCTTCAAGCTTTGGGAAGAACGATTTAGATGAACCTCCTCCAAAAGTTTTCGCAAGAAAGTAGATATTTCTTGTAAAAATAAGTGCGTAATAGAAAGCAAAGAATTTCCCTTGAAAACTAATTTCAGTGGAAATTTTTCAGGTAGCTTCAAGCGAGCTGTGGAGCTCAGCGTGCCCTCTGGTGCCAGAGCCTGGTGTCACAGGCCCTGGGACCTGCCAGCTCCCTACAGCAAAACCAGAGAACAAGTTTAAAAAGAGAGGGAAGAAAAAAAAAAAATCCCACAGTTGTGGTGATATTAATCCTTCTTTCTACAAGAATTCATACGGAAATTAAAAATAACAATAGAAGTAAGAGTTAAGTATTTGAGGGGCAGGGGGTGGTGTGCTTTGAGCAAGAATAAAGCCTCTGACTTGTGAAACGTAGGTGGGTGCCTCACTCAGCCCCTGTAGCTATCTGTATCGCTGTGCCACGTTTACACAAAAGGAAGCAGAAAAGGGATTTGCCTGAGGTCAGACTGAAGCCAGCAGAGTCTTTGCAAGGAAAAGAGGCTGTCTCGTATGGAAAGCCAAAACATCCGGAAATGGGACACGGGAGCCGAGCTCCAGCGCTGTACTTTTTCCAAGTCCTAATTTCCCTACCCTTAAAAAGCGGGCAATAATGATGCATCCCAGTCTTGGGGAAGTGCTGCATACTGGTAGGTGCTGTTTTCCAGCAGACACGCTGGCTCTGCAGCGATGCCTGCAAGATGAACTTGGTGTCTGCCCGCCAGACCCAGGTTTTCTTTCTTTGATGGAATACGGAGAAGAAAAGGCAGCGATTCCCACTCTCAGAAGGGGGACACTTTCAAAGTGACTAGAAAGACACTGGCTCTAGCCTGATGATATAAATCATTTTGATGAGCCTTCAGGTATGTCCTGTGTCTTAATTTAGGGCTCTGTTTGCCAAAATTGAATTATTTAATCTCCCCAGTGAACCCAGGTAACCCCCTCCAGCTGTCTGGGCAATCCTGCTACAGGGAAACCTGACTTGCTTGTGAATCAGCTCCCAAGACGCAGCAGTTTAGAGGACAGAACTTTAAGACAAACCTGAAAAAGAAACGATCCCATTTTGAAAACTTGTGCACGCATTGTGGCAGCTCAAAAAACGAGTCATGGCCATGTGCTCATACTCCACAGATGCAGTGGTTAGCTGGTCACAGGTCTGGCACCAGGCATCCCAAGCAAAGCCATCCTGCATTAATTGAAATGCCAGATCTCTGAAGACTCCTGGCTTGTTGAAGCCTCTTGTTATTTGAGACTTCAG
Source organism: Charadrius vociferus (assembly GCF_000708025.1). Lineage (NCBI taxonomy): Eukaryota > Metazoa > Chordata > Aves > Charadriiformes > Charadriidae > Charadrius > Charadrius vociferus. Next base: position 342,129 of record NW_009647222.1, on the reverse strand, counting down.
GCTTGCATTCGTTGCTGCTAGACTAGGCAAAAATACTCCATAAGGGCCAAATCAATAGAGGACCTGAATTTCTCTAACTTCAGCTGGCATCACAGGCACTCCTGCAGGTTGGTTATTTTTTATTTTTTAGCTGTTAAGTGAAAGGTTGGTGTCCAGCTTTCATCATCTAGTAACCTTCTGGCTACCTCTGTGGATCTACTAAGCCTGCACTGACAGAACTTTGAAACAAGGTTTTCCCAGATCTTATGACTCCTCATTGGAGAGCGATGGCCATCCCTGCCTGTGGTATCATGTCCCAGAGAGGGGAACATGCCATTATGCCCATCCACATGCGAAAAGCCCACATGAAAGTACCTATTTTCATTGCCTGATCATCTGGGACACAGAGCTCACTACATTGCAACTCTGCCCTAAAGGTAAAGGAACATGGGGGCAGCTCAAAAGGATGCGTTTTCATTCAACAAGAGCTCCTGCCTTGCTTTATTTGTCGCCACATAAGTGACTAGGAACAGATGTGTCAGCCTCCTTGTACCAGTCACTCATTTAACAAAAGCTCTGTCTTGTTTGTACAGCGTCCTTGTTCTGGCATCCTTAACTCATCATTACGCATAGATAAACCATCAATGCCCAGCCTTGTGATGCTGCAGGGAAGGGGGCTGACTCTTCAGGAATGAGGAAGAAAACACATGAAAGGGGTCAAATCTCAAACCTTGCACCTCTTGGTATGGATACCACTCTGTAGCAACAGGATCATATGCTGTTAAGCCAGCTGAGAGGGGGCGGTACCTAAATCTAGGTTTTTAAGATGTGTTTCTAAGATCGGGCCTTTCGCTGGCCTCCTTTCCCCAAAATACAAGATACCTCTATTCTAGCCCAGACATCAGACAGTCATGTTTAAGAAGTCCTGAACCCCTACACGCTGCCTTAGAGTCCTTACCGGCTCTCTAGACTTCTACTATCATCCCCTTCTAGTATCTTTTAACTTCTACAGCAAGAAATACAGGCTTTGTAAAGGAGCTTCTTAACCACAGTAACTTTATTGTTGGAAAACCCCAAAATTGCATGCTTTAAGCTATGAAAAAAAAAACCCCAATAACCCAAAAGCACTTTCCTACCCCAAGCTGGACCCTTCCTAGGGGTCACAGCTCACTGATAGTTCAAACTGGACACAATCCTTCCTGCCCACTTTTTACTACGCATCTTTCTCACATGAGGGTGATCACCAGCACAGGCCACAACCCCCTTCCAAAATTCAGCCCCAGTTTCAGTTTCAGACACACAACCACATGCAGCACTCTCTCAGGATCACTGGCTTTGCTCCCACTCCCACCCCAGCACAGAGAAAGCCACTCTTGCCCAGGGATGCACAAAGAGACCAGAGACAGCAGCACAAAGCAGTAGCCATAACCCTTCTCCAGTGTCACGCCCAGACCATAGAGAAAAGGTCACATTTTGTACTTTATCTAGTACAAAAAGACCAAAATAGGACTTACCATTTGATGTAGGCACAGTCCTACTTCTCATATGCACCTGGAGAAAACTCTTCCACCACTCTGAGCCACAGAGGTTACCTCAGGCCCACACTTGGCCCTTATACCCAGATTTAAAGGGTTATCTCTCAGAGGGTGCTAAGGGCAAGGCTGCCGGTCTTCACTGCAGCTGACGGGAGGCTCATTACCGAGAGCTGAAGCCTGTCCGCTGTGTGGAAGTGCCATTTTTCTTTCTTTTTAAGAAAGAAGATCATAGCTTGCTGCAGATATATCCAAATCTTTTATAATTGTTGCCTTTGCTGGTGGTTTATTACCAACTGATGACACTTTGGGTGAATTGAAAACTACCTTTTCTGGGTTTGTTTCATCATTTGGGTCACGACAGCTAACGGGGAACTCACTTAATGAGAAAGACAGAGAAAAGGTGGATAGCTAAAAGCAGCCAAATGACCCACAGCTTGTAATTAGATTAAGGGCAACCAGGTGATTTACCCCTTGCAAATACCTGTTTCTCTCCACTGATAAAAAAATGTGTCTGAATGATTAGTTAAAGTTAGGTGTGATGGATCCCACCCTTTGTGTCAGTGGATTTCAGTGCCTGAAGTTTTAAAGAAACAGTGACCTGGGTTTCAGAAACAAAAATGTGGATTGCCCCATGTGCTCTATCATCTTGTCTGAGACAGTATCAAGCAAAAAGTGTTCAGAGGAGATACAAAGCCTAGCCACTGACAGTCCTTTGAACATGCAACCCAAAGAGAAGATCTCTCTCTAATCCTCTGTGAGTTTGAGGCTTGTCTGTGCCCTGAAGGAAGAGAATTTAATATTCCTTTCAAAATCCCTAGCTCTGGGTAATCTACATTATTGTAACTCTGGACAAGCTTGTTTTCCACCAAAATACCCAGTATTTTTCTAACCTTGCTGAGCTCTTGATCACTGCAAGTATCTTGTGCCTATTAATATCACGAGGCGACTGCGAGGGGAAACTGACTGCTCTCAACACGTTTAAAACACACAACTTTGACTTTTTCCCAGGCTTTCTAGATAAACCCTGTGGGGAGGCAGCAGCCCATTTGCCGTGGACAGGTCCGTTGGCTTAGCAATCCTACCAGTTCAGGTGGTTTCTCCTGTCTCCCCAGGGCGTGAATCCTCATCTCCGGATTAACGGGCCAATGAACATCAACCACTACGCGACAAAGAAGAGTGTGGCGGAGAGCATGCTGGATGTGGCGCTGTTCATGGCAAACGTCACACAGCTCAAAGCGGTGCTGGAGCAGGGGGCTTCCTTCCAGTACTATGCCACTCTCATTGTTCTCATCAGCATCTCCCTCTTCTTCCAGGTGATGATCGGGATTCTCCTCATCATCACCGGTAAGGTGGCCACCGAGGCGCATACACTCTCGCAGGGTGCTGCTGCGGTAGGGCACCCCATGGCTTGGATGGTGTGGGGATGGGAGGGAGATGCCTCTTCCCCTGAGCTGTTTTCCCTGGCTCCAACCAGGGCTGTAAGAGGGTTGAAGAGAGCTTGACGTGGGCGGTTGGGAGGTCTGTGTAACTGCTTTTCAAAGTGGGGAGTGGGGTTGTGTTTTTTCTCTTGCACAAAAGCTCTGAGCACTACTCTTCCTTCACTTCCCCACTGCTGAATCCCTGTTGTAGGGGGACAGCTGGGTTTTGGGCCTCTTGCTGCCCATCCTTCATGCAGCTCTTGCAGATACTACGTTTTAGCTGTATCTCCTGCCTCACTCAAGCTGGGGCCTAACAGGACAATTTAGGCGGAGGCATTCCCTATATTAACCTCACATTTAACCAATCCCACAGTTCTCCTCGTGCCATACAAACAGTACGTTAACACCAGCATTTCAGACAGACGTGCCCAATGATCTGTCTGCTACAGGAGTTGCTGTACTTCAGCCTCCAACACGTACCCAGTATTAAAAGTCTTCAGAATGCTGCCTTTTCCTGTATATCCTATGTGTTTTTTTATGTGGGACACGGGATTGGAGGCTACAGGAAATCCTGTGACATGTTCCTTTCCCTGTCCCACATGGCACAGCCTTTCCTGGTGGCAGCCGCAGTGACTGGAGCCAGCTGTGAGGAGAAGGGGGACAGGGGACCACAAGTGAGGGCAGGGAGCCACAAGGCTGTCGTTCACATGGCTTATGGGCCAGACAGCCCCGGTAACTGGGGCATTCCTGGGTCTGAACTGATCAATGCCCATCAGCTAGGGCTGATCCCATTCGTGTACACAGATACCTCTTGGTCTGGGGGTGAGCAGGGGGTTGATAGCTGTGTCAGCACATATGTGAGATCTGAGTGTCGAGGAGGAACTGGCCTCCCAACCCCAGTGCAACGTTGCTGACCTTGTCCCCCATGTCACCCAGCCTTCCCTTGCCATGTCCCATGGCCATGCTGTGGGGCGATCACATGGCACATGCCTGGCTAGCATGCAGCAGTAATTTGGCTATTTAGTGTTGGCTCATTGGAGGGCCATGGCACCTCCATGGCAAAACAAAGACATGACATAAAAAAAGATGTTTTTCCTCTGCTTCGTCCTCCTATGTCATCCTAGGGCAAGCTGTGGCCCCTGTAAAATTCCTGGGACTATTCCTCCAGCTCTGTGGCCGCAGTGCCCAGGGGCATCACAGACATTCACCAGGCAGGGAAGGCTTGCAGGGGCTGGGGGACTTTTGAGTCAAGCTACAAATCTCCCTTTCTTTTTATATTGTATCGCACAGCTCGTTTGAACCTGAATGATGTTGCAAAGCAACCCCGCCTGAATATACTCAACAATGCTGCCACGGCTCTCATCTTTATCACGGTCATCCTCAACATCTTCATCACAGCCTTTGGGGTACAGAAGACTGGCCTCTACCCTACCAAGAATTTTCGACCTTATTAAGTCACGGGGCAACGGAGTCAGGTAAGAAAGGGGTGAGTTCCCATCACTGCCAGCCCCTGGAAGAGCTCCCACTCTCAGAAAATGTCACTGCAAGGTGGAGAAGAAGGCAAAGCTGTACAAATTAACAAAGCCTTCCCAGAGCCATGTTGTTGTCCCTTGAGCATCTGGGGCCATTGAACAAATTGCCTCAGAGGAGGAGGATTTCTCCTTGCTTGGTCTTTAAAGCAAGAACACCAAACATCCCAACTGCTGCGATTTATCAGCGGCAAGTGGTTTTCAGAAGGCTGCAGACCTCATACTAAGTACAGATAGAAGTTGTGGATGGGAACTAAATTTGGGAAAGAAAACTAGGTGCATTCTGGGAGGTATCCAAAGATGGCAGTGTTATCTGAGCAGAAGAAAAGGAAGGTGCTGGGGAGGTGGGGGTGAAAGAACTGTTCACAAGAGCCAGTGCGGTTGGGCAGGGGCTGTTTTAAGAATCTAACTCTCATTTTCAAGAGAGAGTTTTGTGAGTAAGAATCCAACCAAATGCTTGGGTTCCCATGTCAGGTCAATGAGGGAATGACATGTTCTTAGGTCAAAAGTGCTTTAGGTCAAGAAGTGAAGTTCACAACTCTTGCTTACATGACCTGCAACATGTAAACATATTTTAAATGCAATATACTGGGGCAGCAGCCAGCAAGAAAGCTCGATAGATGCATGATATGATGAGGGAGGATGCAAAGGCCAAGAACCCCACTGTACAGCGTCTACAGAAACACTGCTGGCTTGGGATCCAGAAGGGTGAGAGTGCTGAAGAGCAGCACCCCACACCCACAGGGGTGGCCGTGGTGCCGAGTGACCCGGAGTGCCGTGACTGCTCCCCTCTACCTGTGCAGCGCGGAGGAGCCTGCTGCGACCTTACTGGCGTTTCTTGTCTTCCCTGCAGGATCTGAGCGGCGTGGCTGGTGGGGAAAGCTCTCTTCCTCTTCATTTTCATTGACCTCAGCAGGAGCCCATCGACGAATCCAGAGAACTGGGTTAAACTTTCAAAACCGTGTGCATGTCATGGTATACCGGTCCCTTACCCTAATGCTTTTGCAGTTCTGAAGGGGTGTAAACAGTGCCTTTCAAAGCTAGAGCAAACTTTGCTAGGGAAACCTGTGGGAACAAGCAGCAGGTACACAATTTCAAAGCACAGTTCTGTACATCTCATCTCTTATTTTAGTTGCCTGCTTCACATGTTCGATATTGGCTCATTTTATAGAGAAGACCGAATGATTTACTTTGTAGGCTAAATAAACACAAAAAGTCCAGCTTTTTTGTCTCAAGCACAAGTTGCCGTACTTAAAGCAGTGCTATCTAATAGTTTACCTCCCAAACATTGTGTACATCTCATCTCTTATTTTAGTTGCCTGCTTCACATGTTCGATATTGGCTCATTTTATAGAGAAGACCGAATGATTTACTTTGTAGGCTAAATAAACACAAAAAGTCCAGCTTTTTTGTCTCAAGCACAAGTTGCCGTACTTAAAGCAGTGCTATCTAATAGTTTACCTCCCAAACATTGGAATGGATTTTTCAAAAAAAAAAGTTCTCACGGGAGGATAGGAAAGCATGTGTATGCCAATGCAGCTAGAACCAGTCCAAATGTTTTCCTAGTTGTTTAAAAATAAAATTAAATGTGACACAGTTAAGAAAACAATCAGATACTTCCAGCATTGGAAAAATAGCAATGCCAGAAAATAGATATTATGGTCTGATGTCATCGCCAGGACCTATCAGGAATGATGTCAGAAAAGTCTGACAATATTTAGTAGAAAATGAAGAAACATTATACATAAGGAGACACTCTAGGCTTATTGCCACAATGAGAAATGGCAGGTGCATAGTGTATGACTCTATTAAAAAAATCACCATTTAAGGTCTTATCGCTAACACAAATGTTTTTAAATATATCATTTTTATATTGACAATGCTGGGAATTCTCTTGTACTAGAACAATTTGTTTCCTTAAAAAAAAAAAAAAATCTTTGAATGAATGATTTTTCAGATTTTTTTTTTTGAAAGTGTAAAATTTTTCGATCCTAAATTTTGCAACTCTAGTCATACTAAAAAAAAAAAAATCGGTATTTTAATAGCCTGGTGTAAGCCTATTTAAATAACGACATGCTTTTCTGATTATTAAATGATTTTTTCATTGTATGGTAGAATCACAGTTTAATGTGGATTTTTCACTTTGCATGCTGTTGCCACCGAGAAAGAAATGTCATGAAAATGCCCACGTATTGGCCTTCAGGAGCTACTGGGAGTGTCTGACACTTAAAAACCCCCAATACGGGCAGATTTCATTTGTACTCTATATTTGACTTTACCGAACTCGATTTCTCTTTAAGTCACAGGTGGTGCTTTTTTTTTTCTGGAGAAGGTGGGAATGATCTTGCCCTCAAAGGCTGGTGGGTGAGGCTATGGGTCAGCATCAGCCAGTACCTGCAAATGACAGTGGGTTGTTTTTTTTTTGGCAGCTGAAGGAAAGTTGCATAGAAAGAGTAGGGTGGAAAACGCCAGTTATATATTTACCAGAATTCAAATCAGCAGAGCTGAGTGCAGTCTGGGATCTGTTTGGTGAAGCACGTAAAGACTCGTCCTCCACTTTGTCCGCGGGATGGCCCGTCTGGAGGGACACTGAGTTTGCTGCTTATCTCAGTCCTCGGTCTCTGCTAAGACCGACAGCAAACAGGGCTGAATGTTCCTGGGAAGACTCTGTTATTCTGCTCTCCTCTAGAAAAAAGCTTCACTGTAGAGGCAGCAAAACTAGTTTTAGCCAATGCAAAACCACCAGCTCAGGGCTTTCAGCCACTACTGGCCAGCTGGGTTCATGAAAAGGTAAAAAATTATGCATCCCGTGTGCGGATCCCAAATCCTGTGACTCATGGCTTCAGAAGAGCAGGAAGCAAAGCAATTAGCATTGATGACTGAATGTAAAGAGAGGCAAAAAAAAAAAAAGAAAAGGTTCAGCTAGGGAAAGCAGCAGTGAGGGGAATTTCATTACCAGATCTTAACTTCAACATCATCATCTCAGAGAGCTGCCAGGTTGGGTATGGCGGCGCGCGAGTCCTGCCCAAGCAGAGAGGGCTTCCCGTCACCCAGCCCAGGTGAGGAGAAGACTGGCAGCACGCTGGAATGCTTTTCCCCCATCGCCTTTAATAATCATTTCTCATTATAATGGAATCAGACTCATTAGCAACCTTGGCTGCCTTTTTCCCTCTCCATGTCTGACTCCCATTCCTGCCAAGCCTTTTATACTTAAAGGAGGCATGGTTGAAGTGAGAAGGGGCCAAATTTGAATCTAAATAAGCAGTTGCCATGGAAGGGCTTACCTTCCATTTGTGTAGGCTGTGCCAAGTACTGAGCTCAGGTCTAGTCTCTCACCTGCGGTCTTCCCCAGGAATTGTCCCCTGCTTGCGAGGGGGACCACTTCGTTCTCCGCATTCTCTCTCTGTGATCCCATCGCACTTCTGCTTTGCCGGGATGGGCATTTTTCCCAATGTTTCTCCCTTTTTTCACTTGATAAACCCAGGAAGACAGGAGAAAAACTGTTTTGTTGCCATCCCGCTTTCTACAGCCCTAGAGGGGGCTGAAACAGGTCTTGCTCCTGGTTAACCTTGTTTGCCACATCTCCTGCCCACCCCTTGCTGCAGAGCTCTCACTGGTATTGCCTACACTTTCAGCTACATGAAGCCAGAGGAGCAACACCTGGTTTCTAATCCCTGCTGCATGGCGATGCGGGTGTGAGTAACACACAGACAGAACCGAGCTCTTGTAGGAAGACAAGGTATTTATAAAACGTGAGGGAGAATCAGTATATCCCCCACCTCTAACAGAGAGGTGGCCCAGGAGTCGTCTTGAAGGCACAGAGCCACTTTAAGGCAGATAATTCAAAGGTACAATCCCGATTTTTAACACAAGGCATCGGTATCTAAAAAACAATCAACTTCAGACATTTGTAGGCAATGAGAAGAGGCGAGAGGTTCATACCGGGCAAATGTTAAAGACAATGACAAAACAAGTCACATTATAATTTTCACACAATGCATTTCTCTCAGAATAACAGCTGCAAGCTGTGCCGCTGGCCGGCAAGCCGGGGTGTGTACAGCCCCATCTCTCCCTACAACCTGCAGTGGTCTCTGAGCATGTGGGCTGGAAGACAGCTTTTGTCCCCATGGGCTCTCTCCAAGCTCCTCCATGGCGGCTGCCAACTACTGCCAATTAGTATTAATCACATTTACTACCGCAATGCTTAAATACCAACTAAGAATCCCCACTGTGCTAGAAAGGGACAAACATTCGTGATGGCAACTTTGACAACGGGGATACTGGCCGTCAGGTAAACGGGACTGAATCCCACTAACTCCTTACGTCTCCACCAAGGAGTCCTCATGAGGTAGAGAGCTCTGCTTGCCACTGGCCTGGATTACAAGGTATGAAGGACAGAGCACAGCCAAAGCTAAAGCATGGGGGCGAAATCCTCAAATTCCACTGGCAGTGCTGGTGTGAGGGCTGCACGCTACTTTGCAGTCTACTCTTTGCTGACTGTCCTCTCTGGTGAGGAAGAGGAGTTACTTGTACCATTTAAGCCAAGTGAGTTACCTTCTGGATGCACCTAATTCTTGCCAGTGTCTGCAGATGACCACCAGCTGCCAACTTTAGGTGCTGCAGACCACTTCTAAGCCAGATGTGAAAGCACACAGCACAAATAACCCTTCCTCCCTGTGCACGACATAAGGGCTGCCACCGAAACCATCAGCTCTCCATCTGCAAAATGTGCATCATGCCCTTCTCTGCTTGATGGGGCCGAACAGCTGGGTCCTGCTAACGCCTCACCGCATCCCAGCGCTTGCCCTCCCCACCAGCCTCTCCCCATTCCACAGGGATTGCGTGACGGAGCCGGCCTGGACAGGCTGTGGAGGCGCAGCCCCGGAGCCTGGAGAGCAGTTCACCTGCACACTTGCGGGGTTGTGCCTGTATTTGAGCGAAGCACAGGCTCCGACACGCTCCAAGGGCATGACTGACACTGCACATTCCAGCCAGAAACACAGCTTACGGCAACATTGCATCACAGGGCTCCGGCCTCCTGAAATCCCAGAGTATATTTTTTTAAAAATAATAGTGTTGACTGTTGTCACCCTCAACTGCAGGGTTTCATTTCTTAGTCTCTACATGGGTAAAGTACTTTCCCCTCAATAAAAAGACCGCTCTGGCTTGGGCAGAAGGCTAAGGCTGCCTCTTCTGAGATATTCAGTGTCTGCATTCTGGCAAAGGCTCCCTGGACTCAGAGACACAGCCGTCTCTTGTCTACTTCTCACCATCGCTGCGCACTCCACAGCAAAACTTCCTGAAATCTGGTTGACTTTTTCTGACTCCGTCAGTCGCAAAAGCCAGACTGAGGCAAGCAGATGATTTGACAAGATTTCTATCTCACGTGCCAGGACTTGCATGCTCAGTTTTCGACTGCAATAGTGGAACTTGATGGACTTGTCAAGCACCACAAAATTAATAATAAATGAATGTCTATTCTGAATTGGCATCTACTCCATCAGTGTCAAAAGCAAACAACTCTAGGACCACGTCAGCATTGCTTGTATCCTGCATACCTCCATTACTCACTTTTCAACAACTCCCCACAGAGCTGGGTGCCATAAGCAGCATCCTATGTCACGCTCTCCCCTGAAGCTTGAGACCAGTAGCAGCCTTTTCAGCACGGTATGTGGACACCGAGGCTCCAGCGCAGAGCACTGACTGTGCTGGGATCTCTGGGTTTCTATAGTCCCGTAAAATGGTTACATGGGTAAAAAATCTTGCCTTACGTTAACGGGAGTTTTAGGGGCTGAGAATTCCCTGTAGCATCAGGCCAGCTGTGGACAGGGGCTCTTTCCACGGTTCATGGATCAATGCTGGCATGGGTCTGCCCACCCTTTTATTCACTCAATGCTCTTCTCTCCTCGCTGTTCCCTGCACTCAGTGCAAGTGCCAAGGCCTGAGGCCGCCTCCTCCGTACCGGGCCAGAGCTCCCAGGGCTGTTTCAGAGATGGAGCACCAATAGCTGTGCCGGTTCTCCAACCAAGAAGCTTGCTCTTTACATAAAAGTCAAACTATGACAAGACATAACTGTGAGGCCATAACTTATTAAATTAACCTTTAGATGCTGCATAAATGTACAGGATTTAGAGAGCAGAATACTCTGTCTCCTCTTTTTCTGACAAAATCACAATATTTCAACTAATAAAATATTGCCACTTCTTCCCTGCTAGGGTTTCCCTGATATTGTTAGGACAAACACACGTGTCTGTCAGATAAGGCTGCAAAGTTCCTCCTGAGATGCCTTACTAGCTTCTCTGTATAACCCTCCACTATCCTCAGGCAGTGGATCAATAACGTAGGTGGAGCTGTGACATCAATCCCTGCCACCTTGCCCAGTTGCAGGCAAACATGGCTCTCATAAGGGAAGTGTACTCAAGTCTCCAACCATGGCCCGTGATTTGCTGAATGTGAGCATGGTTTTTCATAATGACTAAAGTCAAAAGCACAGACAAATGTCTAAGCACCAGCAGCCTAAAGTGCCTATCAGCTCCTCCACATCCAGATCTCCTTGGGTCAGCACATGGGCATCTGGACACAATACAGCTCAGAGAACTTATTTTGGTCCCCTGTCCAAAAGCATGGATACCGGAGAGATGGGGAAGGAGGGGAAATGGGGAGGGTTGGTTTTTTTCCTTTTTTTTTTTCTCCCCTTCAAGTATTGAAAGAGAAGCTGCGTTACTGTAAATAAACCATTCTGGGCTTAGCTGGGATTTGAGTTTGTTTGGTTTGCACCACACGAGACTCAATGGGAAATATGGCACCTCTCCCACTGTACCATCCGCCAGGCTCCATGGCAGGAAATACGAGTCCTTCACTTGTCAACATCTCCCCTAGGTGCCTTCCCAGCAAGACACAGATCCCACATCTTGGATGCAACAGCTCACAAGAGAAGCTCCCGCTCCCCCAGTCTGACTGTCCCTTCCTCGGCTGTGCCGTCCCATCAGAGGGCTCTGGAGGCAGAGGAAGAGTTTGTGCACTCGGCTGCATGCCTCGATAAAGTGCACGTCGAGACGAGGCGGTGGACGGCGCTGCCGGGCAGCTTTGGGGTTGAAGGCTACAGTGTCTTCAGCTGGCGCCGGTTCCACATGCCCCGCTTTGAGTGAAACCAGTGGAAGAAGTTTCTCAGGGAGAGACGCTCCACTTCCAGCCCGGCCTGCAAAATCCTGGCAGAAAAGAGAAGCGGCAGACTTAGGGAAAACTTGATCACAAAGATACTGGGGGGGATCAGCCCCTGGAAATTTCTTTTAAGTTGTCTTGTTGTCAAGAGACTGCAATTAAACTGAAGCGTCCAGAATAGCTCAGAGGTATCTCATATCCATAAGCAGGTGTCTAATGACACCTTCTGAGTGTTTATGCACCCCTGAGAGCAAGACTGGTCAGGAGGGGGCTGCACATGCCACGCTAGGAGGAAAGACAGCTGGCAACATGGGATTGCTCAGGATGCCAGTCTTTTCTGCAGTCATCTGATAGAAAAGACAGGAGAGGCCCCAAAACCTGGAACTACAAACCCAGAGGATGAGGATTTGTACAGCAGAGAACCCTCATTATAAACCTCTCGGAAACCGCAACTGTACCTCATGATATTTAAATGTCTTTCAGACAGTTGTTCCTCTGGGCAATTGCTATACATATTATGTGAAGTCTGAGGGACCTAAACCAGACCCACTGTGCACCGCACTGCTTGAAGAGGACAAAGTATTCACAATCACCAGTGCCTGATCTGCCTGTGCCCAACCAGCAGTGGGGCTGGAAGGCACCCAGAAATGGCTTCTTTATTCTTTTATCATTGGCTGTATTAGTGTATTTTGGTTTGAGGTCAGGACGTGCTCAAAGACTTTCTCTCACTAACCAAGCTTACGATGGCATTAGTCACCTCAGTCTCCCCAGATCCCCACTGGCCCGGTCATTGGTCCTCCAAGATCTAATGTGTCTCCCCTCCTAATCACATGAATGATGACAATGAATGCCTACCTGTCCAGGAGTTCCCAGTCCTCTCCTCCCCAGCGGTCCCGGAACTCTTTTGTGTTCATGCCTCCGATCTTGTCCAGGTCAGACTTGTATATGCCCAGGAGACCAAACCCATTCACCTCCCAGTAGCCTGAGGACAGCATAAAAGAGGCACATGCATGTTGGAGCCTTGAACCATTGACAACTCCAGCAGGGCTGCTGGAGTGAGACTCAAGCTACTTCTAGCACAGTGTTGACACCAAACTTGCCACCAAAGCAGAGCCAACCATATCTCCTGTCTGGCAGCGTAGTACCTAATGCACCTGGACTGTCCCAGCTTCAAGGGGTTATCCCTGTGTCTGGATGGCTCGGGATGGCCACCTCTGTCTAAAGGAAATCCTACGCTCAGATGATCTGTGTCACTTTACTCCCTCTGACTTGGGATGGTTTCCCTCACCCCTAGGCTAACAGCTCTCCTCAGGACAGGCTGTACCCCCTAAGAAAACAGAGAAACGGACAGAAAGGAATAAAGGAGGGGTTTTCCAAGGTCCTCAAATCCATAGAGACCCCTAGGAGATGACCAGGAGAAAAGTCATATAAAGGCCTCTGCTGGCTCTTTGATCTCAAATTCCAAGTATGTGACACTGTCAAACCCCATCCTACGTCTAATGCACTCTCACCTAGGGGCCCTGGTAAGCTCCAGACCTTGATAGCACCAGAGGAACAAATCTAGATATGGCAAGCACCCTCCTTTCCCCACTCCCCAAGGTTTCAGCAAAGAAGACTCCACTCCCTCTTACCGTCAGGCCGCTGTGGGGACATGCCACAGTGTAGCCTCATGACCATGGGGGCAAAGGCCATCTTGCCTTCCACGCAGTGCTTCCGGATTGAATCAATGACTCCAGCTGGGAAGTGGATGTGCAGGTCACACAGGAACACGATGCTGTGCGGGTCCTGGAACCGACCATATCGGTTGGGAAAAAAAATAGGTTGACTTTCAGCAAGTCTTTCTTGAGGGGCAGGAAGACAAGTGATATGGGAGTGAACTAAAGAGCCATTTGTTGCTAGATCAGGCATTGAGGTCCTAGGGCCTGCCAAAACAGCCACTGACTGGCTGTTCAACAGAGGGTATGAACTATTTCCATGACCTGGCAGAGCCAGGATCATAAAGCTGCTATTGCTGATTTCCCTCCTGTCTGATAGTCCCGGTAGATGGGCCAAGAAGCAAATGGACCACAGGCTTCGTGGAGTAAGGGAAGAGACCCTTACTCTGATGGGATAGGAAACACATCTGCGACTGATCTGGTTTGCTGGGCTGTTTCCTTCCCTAAAACCCAGTGTGTTCAGCATGAACAGCAAGAAGTAGCACCAGACACATACTAGAAACCTTCCCGTCGACCCCGCGGCCCCCAGGCTTACCGTCACGAGGTCTATCCCCGCCTGCAGCCCAGCAGAACGCTCGAAATTCCCCGTCAGCTTCAAGTACCGATAGCTGTGGGTCAGATGGGAAAGAAAAATTCAGTGTGTGCATGCTGGTAAGTGGTACACCGTGACCATCACGCTGCGGAGTAGCCCCTCAGCCCCGTGCACCCTGGCAAGAGGGAGAAAAGCCTTTGCTGTATGACTGTGCAAGCGCAGTGCTGCTCTAGGGCCCAGCGCACCCTGAGGGTCTAGCCACTGACGCAGCAAGAACAGGGCAGTCCTTGGCAAATATCTTTTCAGCGCCAGTCCAGCTCTATCCTAGGACTAGGCCTGTTATTGGGAACCCCTGGCACATAAAGGAAAGGATCAGCCAAGGCTGGTTCAGGTCAGAGGAGGGTAGGCCAGAGACGTATTCCAGCCAGTGGAGTCCTCAGAGGTCTCCACACTGTCTGTCCCATTTCTCACAGCTTTCTTCTCTTCTCTGTCCTGCCCCTGCCCCATCACTGCAAGACTTGCTTTCTGTCCTCTCTTGCAAACTTGAAGAACAGCCAGGAGAAAAGAGATGCGTCTGGGTGGATGACTACAATAGGTATTGCCTTACAGTTTTATAACACTGTGGTGTGCATGTACATTATAACATGCATGTACGTGCATGTACATTATAACAATATATGCACGTATATGTGCAAGGTCTCCTTGGATGTCATCTTTGGGCTTCCAGCTGCAGGAGGCTGTAGCTGGGCAACACACAGAGACTGGCAGATGTGCTGCGTTTGCAGGCATATGCACGTGAGCAGTCTTTTGTGACCAAGCAGTACTCTCACCTGTGCAAGCTAGACCTTTTCAGAGCCTTCTCTACATCCATGTCATCACTGCTGTAGTCTGTGATGATGATGTTGAAATATGGATCCTTAGTGACTTGGAACAGCTCTTCCATGTCAGAGATGAACTGTAGCACCCAACGTGCCTGGTTTTTCACTGGTAGTATTGCAAAAGGGAGAGAATCAAAGCAAAACTGATTTCAAAGACGACGCGGCTTCTCAGAAGGCAAGGCTTCTTGCCTCCCCCCAAACCCTCCTAACCTTGCAGGGATGCTGAAATAGGCTCAGGCTGAAAACCTGGACCAAAGAACCCAGGAATGAGTGTGGGTTCTTTCCCAGAGCATGGCAGGAGTTTTCTCCAAGCTTACAAGTCATGGGAGTTTGGACCCTGCCATATTTCTGAGGGGGTTTAACTTGGAGGGAACAGAAATTGGAAGTGACCCAAATAAGATGGTTGAGGCTGGCCCAGACCCACTGTTCAGGACTGCCCTCATGGGAACCACCCACCGTGCCATCCCTCAATGTCCTGGGGAGGCAGGTCCCCCTTACCTGGCACCACGAAGTGAACCATGGCCCGATGGTTCCAGGAAAAGCTCTGGGGCCAGCACAGCTCTGGCTCATTCGCCACAGCCATCAGGTGCCGCCGGCGACCCCATACCAGGTTCCTCATCTTCCTCTCCTCCTCCTTATCGCCACCAATGCCCTGCCAGCCCTGCGCAAAGACGTACTCGGAGAAGCGCACGAGCCGTTCTCCCTGCTCCAGCAGCTCCAGCTCCAGCAGGTAGCGGCTGCCCCGCATGCGGTCCTGGCGTTTCTCCACATTCACAATACGCTGCAGCTGAAACCGCCTGCAGAAGATACAGCTGGGGTGGGCACGGCCCCATACACCAGCCCCTCTCCCACCTCCAGCCCATTCAGCTCTGCCAGGCTCTTTCCTCCTAGCTAGCACAAACCTTTTTGTCCCCAGCTTCCCCCCACTTTGCTGCACCGCTTCCAAAGTCCCATGGGAAGCTTTACCACCTGTTTCCTAAATCCACAAGCGTGTGGGATTAGATCTGGGATTCCAGCCAAGAGAAAATAGTTGGCAAGGGAAATGAAATAAAGGTGACACAGAAAATAACAAATGTGTCTGAATGATTGTAGGGCTGGTAATAGTGAGTGTATTCAACACCTCCTACAACGATCTTGGCACAAGGAGTCTGTTTGGGCTAGTGAAATTGGCTGATGACAGCTTATCAGCCAATAACATGGAGTAGGACTGAGCAATCATACAGTAAAAACTGGGGTGAGCTGTAGGTTCAGAATGATCAAAACAGGATGAAATGCCAGGTCACGTCCTTTCAGATCATAAAAAGAGTTGCTGCTGTAAAACAGACACTCATCAGTTAAAAATGCTGAGAAAAGCTTGCATGTACTCATCAGTTATACTGTGACTGATGTGGCCCTGGAAAAACAAAAGAGATCTTAAGACATAGCATGAGAGTTACTTCCAGTAGGGATTGGGAACTAGTAACACCCATTCTATAAAATATCCAGGATACTGGTCATTTATGTACAGGAAAATTAACCCAAACTGAAACGAGCACAGAGGACATAAAGGAAAGTTATGGAAATAGAGGCTAACTCAACAGAAGGGTCAGGAGTTGGATTGTTTAGCTTATAGAGGCTCAGAGGAGGTACGTCTGTTTGCCATAAAGGCAATCAAGATGGTAAGTCTTGAGAAGAAAAGGAACCCTATCAAGACCATGTAAAAACAGAGTACCAGCAAAAGCTGATCCCCAGTGGGTCATCAAAGAGCTGAAACACCTTTCCAAATCAGTACTAGGATCTAGGAATCTAGCTAGTTTTAAGATGGAGGTGGACGCACTCAGATAACAGTGTAGGGTACTTGGTTGTCTCTGAGGTCAGTGTACTGATCCACATTATCTGATAGGTTCCTTCTGGTCCTATGTCCTAAGTGATTCACAAGCTGAGATGTGGCAGACATCAAGTCACAAGCACAAGGAGCTCCAGTCCTATTTCATATCAGCAGGGTTTCTTTATTTTCAGCTGGTAAAAAGCTTCTATGTGCTCTCAATACCTTCAACCACACGAGGAGGAGGCCAGCAAAAGGCTAGTGATGCCAGCTGGACGGAATCTCCAATCTTTCATGTTTACTGCCACCAGCTGTCAGAGGGCGATATTCAGCCCCCAGACATCGTCTGGTGTCCAAGAGTTCCCATTTCTCAGCCAAAAGAGGTATTTAAAGCCCAGGTTCTCACACAGATTCCTTGCCTGCAGTCTTATTTCCCACATCTAGTTTATCCTCTGATTCCCACTAGCTCCTCACACGACAGGTATTTCCTGTGCAGGGGGTACACCAGCTGTGGGACACTGCCCCTTGGTTTTTACACTGTGCCTTACCCTTTACTCCTCTGGTTGAGCTTCTTCAGGAAGACACGTGTGACTTCCAGGGCCTCCCTTTCTCTTAGCAGCAAGTTTCCTGACGTGTTGCATTTCAGGTCAATCCAGTCTGTGCGCAGCATATGGAAGTCCAGGTTGCTTGTGCTGAAGGTCTGCTCCCAATTCACCGCCTGGTCGAACACTGGTACGTAATCAAAATCCTCCTCATCTTCCTCCTCTGGCTCCCCATCCACCTCTTCCTCTTCCTCTTCCGCTGCCACAGGTCCAGACTTGCCCTTCACAGGAGACGCCACATGCGCCTCTCCCTCACCCATGTCCCCACCGTTGGCTGTCTTCTGCTCAGCAATGTAGGACTCCACTTGGTTCAGCCACTGTGGCAGCCCAGGCTGCTGGCTGGGGCTGGCAGTGCTCACAGCACGTCTGCTGACTTTGCTAGAGACTGGCCCTCCTTTTCTGGCTGGCACGATGCCTGCTGGCTGCAGCCCACCTTTAGTGGTGCTGAGGTCTCCTTGAGGTCTCACCCCTTCGGAAATCGTGACCCCTGAGTCCCTGGGGCCGCTGAGAGGCTGCTGCCTTTGAGACATGGTCCTAGAAGGAGGGTTCGCCTTTTTGACAGGTGCTTTCCCCTGGATGGCCCTGGTGTGCTGTGGAGGGCTCCTGGAGTTGTCTTTTACACCAGCTTTTAAACGGGGTCTCTTCATTATTGGGTTCCCCTCTAGGCCAGCCTGGCTGAGGCTTTGGTTGGCAGAGGCTAGCGTGGCTGATTTGACACCAGACCTCCTTGTCCTTTTCCTGTGTAGCACCTCTCCTACGTTGCCACCTGTCACTGAGAGGAGCCGACGACGCTCCTGGAGGGAATAGTCCTCGTGAACTTTATCGCTGCCCACCATGCTGCTGCGAGCATTGCCTGCCAGATCTGCCCTCCCCACGCCGGGGCTCTTGGTGGGGCTGGTACTGTCTGCATCCTGCTCTGCGTACTGCAGGTCATCCAGGTTCCCCTCCTGGGAGCCTGCAGGAGTAATCGCAGTCACACCTCTGGCATCCTCCCTCTGCCTTCCCCATCCCGACCCAGGCACCCACCCCGCCGCTGGGGGAAGCTGCTTCTCACCTCATCTCAGCATTGTCTCTCCTGCTCAGGGGGACAGGGATGCTCGTACACGGGAGCTCCTCAGCACCTATTAGCCACCACTGCCAACGGCCGTGGGGGGTCTGGCTTTGCCTTTAGCTGTCGGTCTGGCCACAGCTTTGCAGGGCAGGTGCGAGCACAGGCTGCCACACTGCACACCTTGGGCTCTGTCACTTCTGCCTGCACTTTTGCTGGAATTGCACCTCAGCTAAGCTGTGGGCCTGAGAGGTAACCGTCACGTTGTCCACTACAGCCCACTGTTTGGTGACCTCCCAACCTGCCCCGAAGAGAAGTGAAAGCGGCAGCAAAAATCTCCTCCCAGCCACAGCAATCTGGCAGGGAACGACTGTGACTTCCTTGGTACAGAAAGTCAACAGCTTCTTTCAGCTGGTGCTTGAAAATCACACACAAAAGTGACAGATAAAAGGATCCTCTGGGCTGACATTAGGGCCCCTACCTGGCTGCTCTGTCTTTTCTCCAGAGTCCAGGTTCTTCTCTGGCCGATCCATTGTCATGTACTTGTAGAATCCAAATCTGCAGAGGGAAGGGCAAAACACAAGTTTGATGAAAGTTACTTTGTCCTCTCCAAATAAATTATGGCCACTGATTCAGAGGTGATGGTCCATTACTTTGATTACATCTACCCAGCAACTCTAGATCCTCCTTTCCCAGCAAGTCATAGGCTATCATCACCTCTATCTTTCAAATCTTTGGGCAATCAGATCTCATTCTACACTGCCAAAGACGTCAGCTTTCCCTGCTTAACATCCCAGTCAGACATTTTCTCATAAGTGCAGGAGGAAATCCCAATATAAGTACCCTGAAACACTTCTTCAGCCTCCTTTAAGCTGCTTCTTAAAGCTCACTTATGATGTAGTGCTCAAAACCACAAGTCACCATGCTGCAAAAGCAGCTCAGGCAGGTAATTGCAATGACCTCCCTTTCTCTTCTCTCATACCACCACTGTCTGTGTGCTGTCCTCATGTGTCTGTGCTTCACAGACTGTGAATCCCTGGAGGGATTTCCAGGACTGCTTCCCTCCATGTGTGCTTGATGCCAAGCAAAATGGAGCCCCAGTTCCCAAATCCTGTCACCATACAAATGAATTGTCAAAGCAATAAACCTGGGTGGCACCTTCCAAGCCCATGGCAGCCACCTTCTCTGTCCTTCACTATGAACTCCACTCCCAGGATTTCCCTCCAAAACCTACAAAACAATCTGTCGTTCCAGTCCTCAAAATAGTCCTGTAGGGAGGAAGAAGATCCTGAGCACCAGGAGGCCACCATCAGTTATCTCACTGGAAAAGTGACTCTCCTTATCCTGCAAAAAAAGCCCTGAACAGAAGGGGGTCCTCACACAAGGTGTCTGCCTGTGGCAGGGGAGAGCATGCCAGTGGCGGTTCCCTCGCAGGGCCACCACTGGGAGCCAGACTCCAGTGAAGATGAACGACGTGCATTTCTTCCCCCAGAGAGATGCCTGGTGGTGAGCGTGGTCTGGCTTTCACAGCGACAGCCATCAGGAGGCCCCAGCTGCTGGCAGGCAAAGTTTGCTGGAAATACACTCCCTGATGTAGTGGAACAAACGTGCTCTGACCCAGCTACTGGGTTAATAGAGCAAGAAAAGCAGCAGCATTTTCCCCTTGAGACCTAAACGTATTTTCACTTAAAGGGAGCATAAGTTATTGAAAGAAACTAGAAATGCTTTAATGTTTTGCAAGGCTTAGGGGATCTTTAAGAATTAAGAGAGTCCTACAGAAGTGAGCATGAAATTCCACCCCAGTTCTAGTCTTCAAACCATCTCCTCCCTCCCTGCTAGTAAACCCACATTTGCAGCATCCTACCTTTCCAAGTAATAAGGGTTTTCCCGATAGAAGCATTTGTTGTCTTTCTCCATGTGGCTCAGGCGGCTGTAATCATTCGGGTAAACAAAGGATAAATGAACCTGGGAAGAAGGGAGGAAAATAAAGTAAAACCCTCATAAATGCTAGATATCAGTCACAAGGTGACCCAGACACAGCTGCGGGGTGCCCAGCCCTTTTGAGAGGGAGCAGGGGTGGCTCACTAACTATTTGCCTCTCCAAGGCACTCAGTAGCAGGCTGTGAGAATGGAAAACACAAGGAAGCGTGCTGGGATACGTGCACGGGTATGCCCTTTTCTCTCTCTCTCGGCATCTGTCTGTCCACCTCTGTAATTGTGCATTTAAGTCCTATAACAGAGAGAATTAGCCGGAAGAGAGGTGGGCAAGCACTTCTGAAGAGATGCAGGGGATCACAGGAGCCCAGAAAGCGTGTGGAGAGACCTCCAGGCAAGGCTGAGGGCGCCAGGGCTGCCCAGGATGTGAGTCCCCTGGGGAATGTAGGCTTGCACTGGCATCCAGGGAGGGCAAACGATGCTGGTGACCTGGCCCCACCAGACCTCAGAATCTGCTCTGCTATGCAGGGGATTAATTCCTGCTATGTTGCGTGACCCATAAATGTGAGCTCCCTCTTCAAGACCAGTTTTAAGCTTGTCAGGGGCTTCAGTAGTCCACACAGACTACAGTTCACCCCATGGAGAATAAAATCCTCGGCCATTGTGAGGCTCCGTGTGAAGGGAAGCTCAGTTCTTTGGTTTGAGGTATGAGGGGCTCTGTAAGACACACACGCTTGTACCACGGTGAGACCCGGGAGCAGTGTGTAGCACCCATCTCTCTTTTCTTGGTGCCGCCCTTCGGCATGTACTGGGATGCAGAGACCTGAACAGCAGATGGTCAAATCTGCCCAGGAACTTCAGATGGGTGGAGAGGCCCCCATGGTTCATGGGGTCTCCCTCCTTCCTCCTTGTGTTCCCCTGGGCAAGTACCTGCTCAAGGAGTAAAACTTACAAACTGGAGTCCCTGGTAGCGCTGCAGAGGAAATCCATTCACCAGGTAGCTGGGCCTGTACGGGCAGTCTGGCAAGGCTCGGCGCACACGAGACTTGCTGAGCAGGGGCACTGAGAAGAAGAAAAACATAGGCAAGAGTTGCTGGAGGAGCCCTGCTGTAAATGACGCACCAGCTTAGCTACTGCTGTGCCGGGTTTCTGTTTAGCCATGGGAAATACTAACAGATACATAAAGCAAACTATCTCGCGTAGCTCATCTCTTTATGTTGCCCTACAGCACTTACACTAAAATATTACGCCCAAGGATGTCGCGTGAGCTGGATGCCAAGAAGAGGAGCTGGTTTTAGTCTGTGCTTTGTCTCTTACAGAGACTGATATCGCATACTGCCCCTCTCCTCTGCACTGGGGAGAAAAAAAAGCGTGGCCTTTCATCACCGTGGCGTAGGAGGACAATCTTTCTTGGCTGTGCTACTGCACGTGCTGTGACAGGCTGCAGCTACCTCCCCAACCACTTTGCAAGTCTCACCTTTGTAAAGAGTGTCCCGGGGGTCAGGCTTCAACATGTCGGCTGGGTGCGCCTTGCTGCCTGCGCTGTCAGCGGGCCGGCTCGTGTGACTGGCCAACGTCTGCGGGATATGCCCAACCTCATCCATCTTTAAAAGCGTCTCGTCTAGAAACCAGAGAGAGAATGGAAGGGGGAGGAAGGGCTAATTCGTCCCTTGTCCCAAAAAAGTGCCATTCCCCAGTGTCAGCCCTTTCTAAATGGCATTGCATCCACGGCACTAATGCTGACTCTGGCACAGCAATGCCTAAATGGTGCTGATCAGGAGCTTCACTGCAAAGACATCGTGGGAAGGAAAGGCTTTGATTCAGAAAGCTGAAAATACAGAGCTGTGAGGTAGGAACATGGCTACCACTGACAGCGAACAAACACAGAGATGAGTAATGGCGGAAAATGACCTCCCGCCTTGGACATGCCAGCAGTGGTGTGCTGAAGAAGCCCCATGCTGACAGGAATTACTGAACACATCTGAATCATTAGCATTAAATTTATTTTAAAAGGAGATAGGAAAGATGAAGGGGAGTAGAAACTTGAGGACCAGAGCTTTCTCCTGTGCTGGAAAAGGGGCAAGACGCCGGGTGAGGCCTTCAGTGGCTGAGACGGATGATGCTCCAGCAGGGGAATGGAGGCCAGGAGCAATGGGAAGCTTAAATTCAAGACTGGCTATTGGTTACATTTTTCCTGGGTGCTGCTGCCAGAGGGCTTCATGTCTCCATGGATCTTACTCCAATATAAGGGGAACTGAATGAGGGAAAGGCAACATGCTGCCAAAGGCACTACGATTACTGTTAGCAACTTTTAGGTACTAAACAACATGGGAATCCAGAAGGAATGGGATGACACGTGATACAGCCAGAGGCTGATACGGAAGAGAGAAACACTGTATGGGCAGAAGGTGCCAGATATAGATGAGACTGCAGCGCTGTGTCCAGCCACAAAGGGATCTTTTGGGATGTGAGTCTTCCCTTCTACAGGGAATTAATAAGAAGAGCAGAAGTAAAAAGGATGGGGATGGAAGACCTAATGGAAAGCCTGGTCCTGGCCAAACAGCACGTTTCAGAAAATACAGCAGGTTGTGATCCAAGACACAGCAAACAGATGTCTCAATTACATCAGGGAGTCTTCACTGGGCAAGAGTGTTGGCATGGAAAAAAGCCCAGACGTGTTGGAAGGCAACAGTGGTAGATACGGAAAGGGGGAATGCTGGCAGAGGCAAGCGATACTGACAAAACTAGATAAGGGTAAACAGGACTAAGGAGCTCCTTAACTGATAAAGGCATCACTTGATGTGCTAAGAAGGGTTTACAAAACAGGAGGAACTGGGCCGATGTGCTTGGTGCAATCCAGCAGCAACTTGAAGAGACCTGAGGCCGATACAGAAGAAAGCCGCATCCCCCAACATCACTCGTGTATCCCATTGTGTCCAGCACACAGAGTGAAATCTCCTGGAAGTACTAGAGCAGTCCCTTCTCCCTGGTCATGTCCAGCTGCCAGCACACTCCCACAGCTCCCATGTTATGGGTCTCACATTCCCCTGAACTCTGCAGGCAACCTCCATCCCATAGTTCTTTCACAACTGGAACAGTTCTCATCCCTGCAGACTCTCCCCTCTGCCCTTCCTCACTGTCTCTACATTTTCCTGAAATAACGTTCCAATCCTACTTCCAATTTTCCTATATTTAATAATGAGTCCAGAGATCTCTCTCCTGACCTGTCTCCACTTCTTTCTTGTAATGATCTGTATGCATGGTATTTGCCTGGCTAGATTATGATTCACAATGAAACACCGCTGATATGTCGGAAGAATGGGGAGGTGCTCAGGGAAACCTGCGCTGAAGATACTTACTAGCAAAAAGGGAGAGGTATTGGGAGTCAATGACTTTGAACTTCGCTTCTGGGTCATTCAGTCTCCACTGGAACAGAGAAACACATTAAAATGAAGTGCTTATGGAGTTAACGAAGCCTGAACAAAAGGAACAGGCACAAGACGTTTTTTCACCAGATGGGATCACAGCTTCCTCTTTCTCCTTACTATGACCGAGTTTATCTAGCAGCAAAAGACTGGGAATGAGCTGAGATCCCCCAGGACACATCCAAAGCAGGAAAGGACAAAGAGCTGCAACAGAGACCGGGGAGGGCAGAACTATCCCAAGCAAGCAGAGGAAAGGGTCCTGACACACCGCCAGGACTATCCCACATAGAAGTAGGTAAGGGCTCTGGAAGGGATTAGATGCATCTCATGCAAAGAGGAGCTGGGGCCTGGGAAAGGAGG
This sequence comes from Charadrius vociferus, assembly GCF_000708025.1. Classification (NCBI taxonomy): domain Eukaryota; kingdom Metazoa; phylum Chordata; class Aves; order Charadriiformes; family Charadriidae; genus Charadrius; species Charadrius vociferus. Next base: position 318,208 of record NW_009647222.1, on the reverse strand, counting down.
GAAATCATTAACAAATGTCATTCCCAAGCTCTGCGGGGATGCATATACAGCACGGCCATTTGCACAGACTCACTGCTACTTCCACATGGTCTGTTCCTCTGTCATCCTGCTTGTGCAGCACCTCAAAATAGTACCTGCCTGCAGCTGACAACCTGTGAAGAACAATGTGTCTGTCACCAAGGGCATTAAGGAACATTTCTTAGCTTGTCAGCAGACAATGAGTGGAGAGCAACCACACCCATGAAACAACCTAATTCTCAGCCTGAGCAGGGTTTAGGACTGCCAAGAAAATCCAGATGCTGACAGCAAGATAGGTGGCTTCCCTTGTGCACCTGGAGCACTCCAGACCCTTCTCAGTTGATTCTGAACTCCCTTTCAGTCCTGCCTGCTGGGTTTTGGTCTCTGGGAATCCTGACCAGTTCCAAGGCAGGAAGCTCGGGATACAGTTCGTGTAGAGGAGTCTGAATCTGCTGGTGGCTGCTTCCTCCAGGGAAGAAAAATTCAGTGTTGCATCTCTGCAGTA
>NW_009647222.1:264891-317526 GCF_000708025.1 Charadrius vociferus | reverse complement strand
CATTCCTGCAGTAAATCAGCAAAGCAACTGGCACAGGTATGGATGCGTACCCCAGATTAATCCCTTTCTCTGTATTGCTAAATTCCTCAGAACAAGCCTGGGTTCCTTTTCCTTGTCCTTGTGATTTCCTGGACATGTGCAGAGGTGGCTGGGAGTGAGGGGCTCTGCTCACTCACCTCACCATCTTTGACTGCTGGCTGTGAAATTTCCCAAACTCCCCTGGAGCGGTCCATTCCTTCCCTGTCTGTAAAGAGACAGAAAATGCTCTAGTTAAGATGAGTTTCTTCCCTGGTTACTGCACTGGGACTGATGAAGAGGGAAAATTGAGCTACTCCTCCTGGTAAGTTGGCTGTGAGATCCACAATCTGTGGACAGATTTAAGTCCCTTAATTGTGAACAGGGGACTCCCAACAGCACTGCCAAGATGAGACTGGCTTAAGGCATGTTGTGTAATACCCATCTGGCATCTGTGGTGGTGTCTGTAGTTGGGCAGGAAGAGAAACTTGGGTAGTCCAAGAAAGTATGTGAGACAGAAAGGTCTCCATCCCCACAGAAACGTTAAAGCCTTGATGGAAGAAGCCATGCAGCATGCACTGTACCTTGCCTACACTGGCCAGCAGCTGGAGACCAGAGGTCTTCTCATCTGGACTCAGCCAGAACTCAGCATTGTCATCCGCAGCAATGGCAAACTGAAACTCCCCTGTCGAGAGATGGAGGGATTAAGTAGGGCTCTGGGGTAAGGGCTTGTGTACAAAACGGATTCTCCTCCTCTAAAATGCTGTCTTCACCCTTTTTCCTGGTGAAAATATACCTTCCCTTTTGATATTACCACCCCCACTCCTTTGACCCTCTCCGAATTCTCTAGCTGTGCTGTGATTGAAAACAAAACTTTACAGATGCAACTATTCCTCCTACATTGGCTTCACTTGACATCTAACTCGGAAAGCTTAGACGTCCATGCAAAGATTCCCTGCCTCCCCTTTTGTTTGCAGAGTAAATTTTTGTGTGAGAAGCTGCATTTGGATGGAGGAATGTGCATGGGGACCCACGAAGGGAGACAGAGGTGCTTTGAGTCTCGCTGTTCTGGACAGGGTTACAGGGATGGCAGTTGAGGGCCAGGGGACCAGGAGACCTGTGTGAGCGCTAGCAGGCTGCTCCGGGCGGAAGCATGCAGCTGGGCGATACAGATGTCAGCTGCTGTCAGATGGTATTCATGCACCCAGGGAGCAGCAGAAACATAAATGATGTCACGTACAGTCCTGCGCATGCGAGGGAGAGAGGAAAAACTCAGGGATTGCTCGTGCCCACGTACACGCCATGGGGCTGTGCATTCATGACAGCATTGTTTTTTATCTAGCACTTCCCATCTGTTTTCTTCTGTGCTTTTCATTTCCACCCTACAGGGGAGACAGATGTGTTTCACCCATGCCAAGGCCACAGCCCGTCACGCACGGCTATCTGGGCCCACGAGGGACCTGGCGTTGGGCTTGCGGGGGTGAAGCTACCAGTGTCCATTACCAGGAGGGGAGGGAGGGGCAGGTGAGAAGAGACGCAAGCGGTGGCACAGCAGCCTCGGAGCCCTCACCATCAGTGAAAGGATGCAGGTAGCCAAATATCCGGAGACCGTAGTTGGTCCATTTTGGGGACACCGCCAGCTTCTTCAGTGTAGTTCGCGTCTGAAGTGGAAGAAGAAAAAAAATAATTAAAATAATCAGATGCGAAAGGAATAAGGGGGAATGCAAAAATCCTGTGTCAGGTGGGTAGAGGGAAGTATGAGGTTTGCTCTGGGAGGAGCATGGGGCACAGTGTGTGGTGGAGGCTGGGAAAAAGAGCAGGTCAGATAAGAGACAAACTGGAGCAAGTACTGCTGTGGAGGGGAGAGCTGCATGGGGGATGCTGGTGAGATGGTGAGGACATGACATGGTGTTTGATAGCCACCTGCAGGGAGGGCTCCTTCACCCCATGTCCAAGGCCTGGCAGACCAGCATGGGTAAAATAAGCCTCCCCTGGGCAGCAGAAGAGCTGCCACAGTGGAACCTTTGTGAAAGCTTCCTGCTCCCTCAGCAGGAGGACAGAGGAGGTGATGGAGAGGGACAGGGACAGGATGTGAAGGAAGCAGGGGTGATCCAGCTGGGAAGTAGAGCTGGGAAGTGTGGGACAGGGGGTGCTGTGGTCTTACTCACGTGGGGGAAGAGGGGGAAGTGGAGGTTTTTCCTGAGTTGCTCAGTGGAGCTGCCACACCAGTCCTCGAAGACATGCAGATTGGCCTGGCCCTGGAACTGGGGGGCAGAAGTGGGACACCATGAATTGCTGCATCCCTCCCCTGTGTCCCTCCCCTGCTCTGCCAACCTCAGCCACAGCCCCAGGACAGGACTGCTTGTGAGAGCAAAGGAAGATGATGCTGCTGCGATGGGCTGGTCTGCAGGAGACGTGTCCAGACCCCTATTTCTCCTCTGCTGAGGGTTTGGGGTTGGCACAGGTGACAATCTGAATGGCACCAGGGAACTGCGATAATGCCTGGGACATCTCAGTTAAGTGGCTGGGGATCACTTAATTTTGCTCCATCAAGGAGGTGTTTAACCAGAAGGATGTGCTCTGAGGCCATGGTGTGGGACATGCTGTAGGATGGCAATAGCCCCCTATGATCCAGCAAAGAGAGTGTAGGGTCTTATGTCCTCCAAGAAGGTGTTTTGGACTCCCTTACCATTTCAGGGCTATTTTCTTGACCTGAGGAAGAGGGGAACACCCTAGGGAGGGGAGACGGCAGATGCCCTTCTCAAAGCATGTCTGCGAAGTAAAGCTCATGGAGGATGATGTGGACAGGGAGATGGCAGCTCAGCAGGGTGGGGAGCAGCAGCACAGGCGGGCCAGTGGACAGCATGGCCTCTGTGTGCCCACAGAGACATAAAAATGCTGCAGGGAGCGGGGGTCCCCTTCTGGACAGCATAGAAGGATGTGCAATGTGGGTACGGGTGGCTATCCCCAATACCCAGCCAGCCCCGCTGGGAGAGGCTGTTGGTACCCAACAGAGACCTGGAGCACAGCTTTGCTGGGAAAAGCTTGTTGGCCACTGTGGGATTTCAGTCATACGCTCGTCAACGGACAGACTTTCTTTTTGTCAGAGCCATTCAGAAGGGAGGAGCCAGCTGCCCCCCAGCAAAGTCCAAGCTCTCTGCCTGCAACCAGTGGAGCTGGATGCTGAAACACTCCTCGCAAGGACCGGCAACTGACAGAGGAGAATAAATAAGCTGGAGAATGCAGAGGTTACCTTAGATGGGGAAACGCTGAAGAAAGGAATAGTTTGCCTTGGGACAGGGGAGGTTTTGCCGCATCTGTCTTGCCTATATAAGGGCTGTGCGAGCAGGAACAGGGAAACTGCCTGAACAGCACCCAAATGTCTACAGATGGCAGCAAATTCTTAGTTTTCACTGGGGAGTCTCTAGCAGGGCTGAAGCTGCACGGTGAAGGAGGGCCCAAACCTTCTGTGCACTCCTGGCAGAGAAACTGCTTCGCGGAGTTACTTTTCCCAGGACAGCGGGTTGGGGTTTCATTTTGTAATAAACCGTGGCTTGAAGGAAGGACGTGGAGCAGACTTGGCCTGGCACCAGCTTCTGCAGTAATGCTCCTTGCGAGCTGGGGGCTTTAGTCATGCATGTGAAAACCATCTCTGTGTGCCAGGCAAAACACATTCACAACCACTGCTGTTCTTGAGTGGTCTCTTGTCAGCCCTCTCTCACTGGTGTCTGCACTGCCAGTGCTTGACTGATGTATGCAAGCCCGTGTCATCCCCCACTACTATCTCCTCTTCTTTCCTCCTCTGCTGACATCCCTCAGTCTGGATTCTGCCCATCAGACAAGAGGAAAAGCAGCAAGAAAAAGCAGATGTGATTCCCCAGAGTGACGCTGCACAAAATCAGAGGAACTGCACAGAGGGCTTGGGGCGATGGATGCAGCCAAGAGAAACCTGGGACTCTGCAACAATTTGCGATACAAATAAATCACTGCAAGTGTGACAAACACTGAATTGGAACGCAATTGCTAGGCAGCCCCATGCCCCTTGGCCAAATCCAGATTCATACCCCAGGATCTTACACTACTTTTCTCAGCCAAATCAAATAATGACAATTGCTGTTTCTTGTGGAACATGAAGTGAGGTGAACAGGCTGTGCTCCCACAGCGAGTCACTGCCAGAATCTGAGGCTTACGGCAGTCTGCTGCTACCCACAAGTGATGCTGGTTTTTCTTCTTAGAGAATTGTTTGCACGCTGCAGACAGCAGGCTCAGATCTCTACGAAATGTAGCACAACACTCCCACACCGTGGAGAGGCTGGTGCTGCAGTCCCCTCCTGGCAAAGGCAGACCCAGTGGATGCTTCCAAAGGCTCAGAACTGCAATGGAGCGGGGCTGCCTTTGGCATGGGGTAGCCCAAATGCCAAACCAGATCTTTATGAGGGAAGTCCCAGAAGAGCGGCTAGACTTGCTCAAATATTTGCAGAGGAAACTTGGACCAGACCCATTCTAATACAATACTGCAGACTTTGGCAGTATTAAGGAAAGGGCAGCCTACTAAAAAATAAGGGGGGGACACTGCTGTACTAGGTGCTCCATCAATGCTGTAAAAGATGGTTCCTGAGATTTCTAGCCCGACACCCCTGTCTCCAAAGTCTTTGCAAAGCCACCCAAGAGGAGATTCTGGCAGAAGCTAATGAGATTGCTTCACCTTCCTGCAATCACACCTGTTAGAAATAATTAACTGGTAAATAATAAGCATTTCTTGCATGTGGTTTCAAAGTCTTTTCTAAAGCAACACATTTTCTTCTGCATTACAGCAGCCTAACTTACTCTCTGCTTCCTCTGAAAGGGAAAAGAAGAACATTATTGACAGATAAGTGCTGGCTGCCCAAAGCGCTGCTCTGGGACTGAAAACTGAGCTAGGCTTTAATTTTAGGCCCCCACGAGTCATCAGTGCAGCAGCTGTTTTGAAACTCAATCACCTCTGTCCCTCCGACTCAACTCATGGCTGCCCGTTGCAGGCAGCTGAGAAATTCCTCCGTTTGCTATTTGGGTCTCCTCTAGAACATGCAGTAAAAATCTTCTGCTTGGGGATTTGCAGATTGCAGCAATAGATAAACGGCACTATTGTTCCCAATTCATGCACGCAGCTCCTGAGAAAAGTCAATGGACTTTCTAAAACATGGCTACTGAGTTTGACTTCCCAGCTTGGAACTGCTTGGCTCTGGTTTTCAAAGGGCTGGAAATTTAGGACCTTGTAAGCAACAAGTTAAGTTCTCCTTCTCCCCTTAAGAACATCTGCTTTGAAAATTTTGGGTAGATTGACTTGGCCAGAACCAGGAACAGAAGCCAAGAGCCTGGGCTTTCAGTGGGAGCTGGTATTATGTGGTCTGAGACTTGCCATTTAAAGGGCTCCTCCTGCCACTCTGCTTCCTCCCCGTCCCAACCCCACCTCCCAGTTGCTTATCTCCACCCTGCTGAAATAGGGGCATTGCAAGAACCCAGCTTGGATCCAAAATGGGCACAGGTCGTGCACCAAGGGCACGGTCAGCACGGCGGGAGGACAAGCTGCTCATCCCAAAGAGGTCTGGGCGGGCTGATACCCTCCTGAGCACACCACCACGGGCACAAAGCTACAGCACTGCCGAGGGAAGGGAGAGCTGAACCTCAGCAAGTGCAGGGAGGTGAGAGCTGGGATGGGTCCTCGCTTCGGTGCTGAGGCAGCAGTCTCTGCAGCTTTGGGAGTGCAGCTGAGCTCCGAGCCCCAGTGCCAACCCTTCCCGCTGAGCATGCTGAATTAACACCTGCCTGCAGCCCTGGCTTTGTAGTAGGAGACTTTGGTATTTCCGCTTCCTTCTAGCAAGGAATTTTAGATTATCAGCCCTTCCTAGGGAAAACACCTTAGGTGGGTTTTTTTTTTTTTTTTCCTAGGGAAAAGACCTTAAAGGAGGATGAGGCACACAGAGAGCACAGACCTCTCTCCCTATCACAAACCCCATCGTGTCAAAACCGCCGCAGCTGAGCTCCGAGCCCCAGTGCCAACCCTTCCCGCTGAGCATGCTGAATTAACACCTGCCTGCAGCCCTGGCTTTGTAGTAGGAGACTTTGGTATTTCCGCTTCCTTCTAGCAAGGAATTTTAGATTATCAGCCCTTCCTAGGGAAAACACCTTAGGTGTTTTTTTTTTTTTTTTCCTAGGGAAAAGACCTTAAAGGAGGATGAGGCACACAGAGAGCACAGACCTCTCTCCCTATCACAAACCCCATCGTGTCAAAACCGCCCGGGGGGGTGGCACTGCACACCCAGAGGCTCCTGGTGAGCAAGGAGCCCCAGGGAAGAAAGGTAGAGCAGCAGCAGGGGCCGGGGCAAGCAGCAAAGCTGGGATGATTGCAGCAGCGGAGACATGACCTGCTGCACTGGAACTAGAGCAGGATGGAGAAAAGAAGTCTTTCCTAATTTAATCCCGGGTGGCTTTGGCATCACGGAGGCAAATCAGCTGCGTAGCTGCGTGCAGCCCAGGGAATGCACAGCACTGGGGATGATAAACAGGGCACAGAGAGGGCCTGAGCCGGGGAAGAAAGGCGACATTGTGCCGCCAACTGGAAAATCCTGAGTTCATAAGACTCTTCTGTCTCCGCAGAGCGGCCGCGGCCCCTCCTCCTGCCTGGCCCAGCTCCCCTGACTGGGTGACATTCAGCAGCCAGCAGCTGGGCTTCGCTGCAAGCTCTGCCGTGCTGGGCACTTGTGGGAATCCATCAAGACAAGTGAGCAACAAAGCCCCCCTGTCCCACTGAGCCTTGACACTTGACGGGCATGAGCGGGCGAGGAAGGGATGCGGGCAGGGACTGAGAGAGCAGCCACAGCTTTGTCTTTTAGTTCTCTAAGGAAGGCAGGTTTGGTAGCAGGAGGATGCCCTAGCACAACACTCTGGTTTTGTGCGGACCTACGCAGCTATATAGGTGCTGCCTGCAAGGGGCTGTGCTCCTGGATGTCCCTCACACCTCCTTCCAGCGATAAGGAAGTCCTGAGGCTGCGCAGACATGAAGAGGGGTGACAAGTTTTAAATGTCCCCCAGTGCTGCCCAGACCCTTCTCCTCTCAGAGCTGAGCAGAGGGTTTTGCAGAGGTAAATAAGAATGACCGGGCTAACCAGGCACATTTCTGAAAATCCTCCCCCCATACCTATGGCAGTGCTTAGCGGTGACACAGTCCCACAGCGCAGGTTCACCCTGGCAATAGCCAGGCACCTTTCTGAATTAATGAAACAAAACGCCCCACATCTCTCCAGCCTGAGGCAGCAGTGGGTGATGCTGGGAGCCGGAAGACTTTGCCCTGGCACCTGGAAGGGACAGTGGTGGTAGGGATCATGTAAACAGGCACCTTGAGGAACCCAGGAGTGAGGTTGAACCATGCTTCCCCCCATTCACATGGTATAACTTCATCAGGGATTTCCTACCCGCACACTTTCCCACCACATTATCGAAGGCTGAAGACTTAAACCGCTGATTTCACCTCCTGAAACTGAAAGAGGAAAATTGAAACCTGTCCTTTTTTTGGCCATGCTGGCTGCCAGCTCGCCATGCAACTCTGTTAATTATTTATGTTTGCCAGGTATATATCTCTCTATTCAAACAAAGCCTAGCTCCCTGACCTATGGGAGGCAACCTGCCCCAGGAATCAGGCTGTAATTAAGTTCTTAGAGATGCTGTGGGGAGGGCACAATGGGATCATAGACCCTGGGTAATTAATTTGGGCAGAGTTACAGAAAAACTTAATCCCCAGGCCAGAAGAAATTTCAGCCGGCAGTTAAGAGGACAGAAAACAGCTCTATACAGAGCTATGCCCGTGGATCCCTCTCCATCTCCTGCAGCTAGTACTGGTGAGCCGCTGACCTCTGTTTGCAGTCAGGGTGGCTCTGCTGACCCTCTGCGTACAGCCAGTGCCACAGCAAGGGCAGCAAATTTTGCCTTATAGCGACAAAGAGAAAACTGGTGAAGTATGCGGGTGCTTCACAGGAGCAGCATTAGAGATCAGGGCTGCTGGGGGAGAATGGCAGGACGTCTGCATGGGGCAAGGCCACCTAAAACAGCTCCCCAGGCTGGTATCTGTACACCCTGGGACTCAAAAGTCTTCTCACGGTGCATCTGCTGCACATCACCAGACACAGGGCACCCACAAACTCCTAATGCAGCTGGTCTGAGGCAACAGCCCTGCTACCTGGCAGAGCTCTCCTCCCCAACAGGGAGCAGTGCAGGACAAGGAAGGAGGCACCCAGAACCTCTCCAGGCGTGGGGCCATCCTGCACAGCACACCTCAAGCCCTACGCCTTCCCCCTTGGCCAGAACACCTCCACGCTCACACCACACCAGGGCAGCGGGTTTGCAGGCTGGTGGGTGCCGTGCCCAGCGCTGCAGCACTCAAGGGTGAGAAGTCACCCCACCAGCAAAGCAGAGGGATTTGCAGACCATCCTTGTGCTAAACACATACCTTCTTCACCCGAGCCATGGCGTGTATTCCACCAGGTGCATTTCTAACCCGGTAAAGGCTCATCGCATGCCACAGCCGGCAGGTCTCAAAAGTAACATGCTTTTGAGAAATCACCAGGGAGCGGATGAGAGACATCAGGCAAAGCCTCAGAGAGGCTGGAGGATGCCACGCACAGCCTGTACCGTCTGCTGCTGTGGAAGAGGGGAGCAGTTAAATGCTCCGTGTCGTCCCTGTGCGCAGCAGCAGTCCCAGCCCCGATGTCCCACTGCCCCTTCGCCAGCAGGTGTCCAGCTGGGAGGCAGCCATGCCTGCCCGCTGCCCGCCAGGCCCTGCAGCTGGAGGAAGGCCCTGGGCTCCAGCTGGGGCCAACACTGGCCAGAGCTGATGCAGCAGAACAGAGTCATAGTCTGGTCTGGTTCTGGGCACTGGCGGGTGACTGGTGCTGGCTGCTTGCAGGAAGGCTTTAGCTTATGCGGTGGGGACCCAAACCGCTCAGTTAGATGGCTGGAGGGAGGCACTTTCCCTCCACCAGCCGGTGAGGTGATCGTCTCCTGCCTGGAGCAAAGGGACAACAGCCTGCTCCCTCCCCAGGGCAGCCACAGAGGCCCTTCTAATTTGTGCAGGTCTCTAATCACCTTGAGGAATTTAGTGAGCTGACTCCATTAGCTAAATACCCCCTGGCTGGTGTCCCTCTCATTATCAGCAGGCTGCATTGCTCCCTTATCTCAAGAGCAATGGTGAGATAAGGGAACAGGGGAGGAAAGAATAAACGGGGCATGAAGGAAACAAAGGGTATGTTTACCCCAGACTTCAGGGGTCACCAGAGAAGGTCTCTGTTCATCAGAAGTGTCACTGAAGTGGAGAAATCTCTACATATGACACACAGGGGTTGGATAGCAAGCAAATGCCGGAGCAAGAGCAGAGCGTGACACTTCTTCATGCCGCAGTCATGTATTTACTTGTTGCATGCTTGGCCCTACGCACTCCCAGCCCTGAATAAACTTCACCTTTCAGGAAGGCAGTGGGCTGCCCACTCTCAGGGAATTTTGGGTGGGTGCTTGGTGCCTTGATGGCTGGTGGAGAATCGAAATCGTCAGGAATCTGGACACTCCTGTCTTTCCAGATGATTACTCAGGTCTGTAAGTGTCATTATGCCAGGAGGGGGTGATAGGGAATGGACTTCTAGTAAAGCAAATGAATTTCCAGGCTTTGGTCCCTGCCTTCCGTTCTCCCTGCACAGGTCTCTAGCTACAACTCCCTCATGCAAACCGATGGAGAAAGGCACCCACCTCTGGCATCCATGGGACAGGGTTGTCCACAGCTGCATAATTCGATTTATTCCTCCCACCTCTTCGCAGCTCTTGGTTCTGAAATACAAGTAGAGGAAAAGTCAAAATAACCTGATAAATGACCCAGCACTGACACTTACACAGGAGGGCTCAAACCTGGTCATAAGAACATGTGAAAAAAGCAGGTTTCCAAGCTCCCTTTCCAAAGGACAGGCCAACTATCATAGCCATAGTGGGGTGAAAATGCTCCCTGGCTTTACTGACAGCAAATTTCCATGGTGAACTACTGAGGGGAAAGGATACCAGCACTTTATAACTGTTTACTAGCACAGAGTTAAAGGGGGTCATTCCCCACCCCCCACCCCACCCCCCCCGGCCTTGTTTCAAAAAGGTCCAAGCAATAGTTCTTCCAACACTTCCTTCAGGCAACAGTACCGAGATGTGCTTTACTAGAGAGCTACAGACTCTCTCCTGACCTTTCATTTCAGCTTCCATCTTGCTTAGTGCTACCTTCCTCTGCCACATACCCAGCCAGCTTCAGCCCACCGCTGCGGCTTAGTACACCTAAAATAACTTAATTGACTACAGTGGAGTCATTGTACATTCACATTGCTGTGAGTCAGCTCAGATTTTGCCCTGTGGCATGTTCTCTTTCCTGCGTGAAGAGAGAACTGTCTCTTGAAGCCAGCGTCAGAAAGGAAGGTCTGCCCTTCTAAACATTCAGAAGACATCCCAAGCCTCCTCACCTGGTGTCCCAGCTTCCGCGGATAATAAAACTGAAGGCTTGGGTCCCCACCTGGGACATTCGCGTCTGCCAGAGCTTTAGCCAACTCCCTCCAGCTTTCATATCCTGCGCAGAGGAAACAGAAAGAGATGTCAGAGTACAGGCTAAAAAAAGACACCGCAGCAGTTACCAGAACAAACTGGTCCTTTACAAGGTTGAGAGACCTCTAACGCTCTGAACGGTCCAGCGGAGACCAGGATTTGTTTATGTTACTCAGAGTTGGCAGACTGACACAGAGAGAAATTGCCTTTGTCTTCCTTAAAAGCTCTTTCCTCCTTCTTATTAATTTGTTATATTAAAGATTCATCATAGTTCTAATATACATGTCAGCGTTCTCATTAATCACCACAGTACTGGGAACCTCTTTCTAGATCCCTCAGATAATCCCATTGGACAAAATAAAGAACATCTTTTTTTTTTAACTAGCAATGCCAAAAAAAAAAAAGGTAGGACAATAACCACATTACTAATTAGTTTAACCATCAAAAGAGTATTATTCTGAATATGACCCTATTTGCACAATAAAAGCTTTCAGTCTTCTTTTCTTGAAGGAAATGACAGCAAAGAATGCATCTGATGGGACATTCAGCTGTAATGCCTAAAATATTAGCAGTGATGCTGTTAACCACGTCGCTATCTAAGTGAAGTCAGCTTCCAGATTCAAAGCGACTTCATTTGACACCCACTTCCCTCCCAGTCTGCTCAAGCCAGGATCAATTTGGGTTTCCATCTACAACTCCGTTGGCTTCCTGGGCTTAGGAGGGACAAAGATGAGCAGATGCAGCGTAACCTTGTAGCCCTCCCTAACCGCATCCATATCACTAACTAGACAGTGCTGATGAGCAGAGCTCACGCCTCCCAGCAGTGTTACGGTGGCTCACACTATGCGGTTTTCAGATCTGCTAAACATTTTTGGATTGAGTCAGCAACTAACCAAGCTGCCAGCAGCTCAGTGCTGTGCCCACACTGCACGATAGCTTAATTGCGAAGAGCACAAGTGCCAAAACCTCCGTGAGTACTTGCTTTTCCCAGGCTGGTGGCAGACCAGCTTAATATCCATGTACCAGGGAGCGGAGCCAGGCTCTCTGCCCATTTTCTTTAACAATGGAAATCATCCCCAAAGCTCTAGGAGGTCCAGAGGAGCTGGCTGCCTTGATATATAAAAGGAACCATCCCGCCAGCATCAAGTCTGGGCACTGAGGCAAATGGTCGGAGCCCTCTGCACTCTTCCTGCAGACAGAATTGGCAGGGACCTGCTCTGAGTGGGCAGCACAGCCCACTGCTGGGGAAACCTCTGCTGTTCTCAAGCCAGCATATCCACCTTCACCCTACGCGCCCACCTCCACCCTGCCCACCCAACCCAGCAGCACAAGAGACTCACTGGGGCTTAAGTAGGAGCATGCTCCACCAGTTTGCTTTGGTGGGGGGCATTTACAAGCCCCCCCCCCGCCCTGCCCCGTGACTTAGATCAGCTCCAAAACATCTCTGAGCTATGTAGAGGCCAAGGCAAACCCAAAACAACCCCAGGAACTAGAATTCACAAACGACCCTTTGACAGATCCCCCTCCCTGGCTGTGCTAAGCTCTTGGCCTGTTACTGCACCCACAAACAGGGTTGCAAAACACTGTCTCTACTTGATCCTGAATCTGGGCGCTGCAGGGTCTTGCAGAGGTAAGCAGAAAGTGAAGAAGTTGAAGCTGCCTCCTATGATTTGGTGAAAAAGAGAGGACAATTAATGAAAAGAAAGTGCAAGAAATGTGGAAAATGTGAAAGTAAGTAGTCAGAGATGCAACTGAGACAAGACTCAGAGAAAACTAAGGTGTCCTGCTTTCCTGACATAAGGGTTGACTTAGATGTCTGGGTTTCATTCAGGCCCTGTTAGATGCCGAACAGCCACAACTTTCTGATCTAGGTCTTCCCACCTTCAGATTCTGATCTGAAACTACAGGTTTAAGTCTATCACTAAAAATATCAACATCAATATTTATCTTCTGCAGAAGATTTTTCAGTCAGACACTCTGGGTGAGTAATCTACTGATTAAGGCAGCTAAGCACATCTCGTGCTTCAGGGACTACCAGTACTGGGAAAGATGGGGAAATTCCTGTGTCTTTGCATAACATGATGGATAACCGGTGAGCTTCCACCTTGTTGAGAGCAATGAGGCAGGAACCACTGTTTCTGAGTGTCCTGCAGATGGACACATGGCCCCACTTGCAATGGGGCTGAAAGAGACTTCGTAGTTTGCATGCAACTCGGCACTCAGTGCTTCGAGGGCTCATTGTAGTAGTGGGAGAGGGGAGCACACTTTTTCAAAGGAGAAACCCAGAAGAGTGGGACTGGCTAAACTAGAGAGGAACCAAGTAAAACAGGAATAAAACAAAAAAACAGCAACAAAAGTTGGTTCACTCCTGGAGTTTCACTGAGGGAGGACACCAAGAGAAGCAGGTGTTTTTCTTTTGTGCAGAGGCGAGAGATTATTCAGTTTCATTATTAAATTCAGGACTTCACTGCTCTGTGGAATAAGCTCAGGACCAGCCCGCCCTGGGAAGAGGATGCTGGCCACCGCAACCGGCAACTCCTGGGCTCGTCTGCGCTTCGGTTCCTGCACACGGCTGGCATGGAGCCCGCCTCGCAGCAAACACAGAAGCCCAGTCACACACCAGTGCCAACTGCTGACATTTCTCTGACCCCTGGAAAAGAGAAGAAAGCAGAGCAATTCTCTGCGTTGTACAAATATTTACCTAACACTTACATCAGCCAAATGCAGAAGAGACAAAACAGCTAGGAATTAATCTGGAGGTAGTGATTTCCTTGCTGGGTAATTTTTACTCTGGCAGGCTAATTCCCCAATGTAGGCAGGAAATGATTTTCAGAAAATAAAAGGACAAACACTTCCCTCAGAGAAAGTCCTTGGTGCTCCAGTTCCTCTCCAAAAGACTGGCTTTTCCCTGGGAATCTCCATGAGGCACTCTTGGAGAAGAACCTGGCTTTGCCCGTGCGCTCCTCGCTAGGAGGGAAAGAACTATAGAAAAAGAGATGGCTACTCCAGCTTCCAGTAGCCAGAAGACCTGCCAAGGCCAACTGCTGATTGAGGACACAAGGAAGGTTTTCTCTCCAGCACATGCCACAGGATTCCAGACATCGCCTTGCAGGTATCCTCTCCTGTGTAACAGCCAGAGAGCAGAGCCCTGTGGCTAAGACCACTGCTCTGTCTCAAGAGCACCAGAGCGAGGTGGTCCACCACAGGTTCAACCCATTCATGAGGTCTCCATCAGCTCTGCACCGCAGCCCAGCTGCTGGAGCACTTTCTTGATGGCTATTTAAAGTCAACAAGAATACGCCTGGAAAACAGGAGTAGGCAGGAACTTAAATACCTCAGCAAACACTTCAGCATTACTAAGAGGTAATGCCAGAAATATTAGCTTTATGGTTTTGCTCCAGCCCCTCTACAAAACCGGTTGGGGTTAGGATGGGAAAAAGCAAAAAACTATAAAGGCAGAAATCAAAGGTTTGGGAAAAGCCTGTCCCACAGCCAGGTGAATAGCTGAAGATGTTGGGCCAGGCTTTGTTGCCATTAGCCTGTCAGACAGATGTACCAGCCAACCCCAGGCCTTTCTCCCTTCTGGGCATTTATCTCTCATCACTTCCTGAAGCAAAACGGTTGTTTTCCAAGGCTATTTTTTCACCCCAAACACCTCCAAGGGAGGCAACCCTGGTGCAGGCACAGCTTGCCAGAAGCAGCGGCCAGCCTTGCTGCCACATACTCCCCCTCCTTGGCATCAGGACGGACAGTTCAGGGCACTGATTCACCCAAAATCCAACCCAGAGAGTCAGGCACACGGCTGTCTGCTGGGCCAGCTTGCCCAACTGAGCTGGTTGGTGGCCACACAAGCATCACAGCAGACCCCAGTAGCCAGGGTAGAGCAGCATCCGTGCTTCCAGCGCCCCATGGTTACACCACACACGGTGCGACGTCAAAGCTGCCCCTTCGCCAGCCCTGACTGCAATGGTGCGGCTGGCGCCAGAGCATCATGGATAGGGAGGTTTGTATGATTTTGTGCCCAGAGGGACCTGATGAGCAAGCAGATGTTCTCAAAGGCAGAGGAGCAGCCAGGTTCATGGCAATGACTCTCTTTTCTACAAGCAGAGATGAGGAAGGTGAGGGTGGTTCTTCTTTGGGGAAAAGGGGAACTTTTTCTCCCTGTTCCTGTCAGGCAGGCTGGCAGCTGCCTGCTGAGGACCCAAATGCCCGCTGGGGCTGAGCCTCAGCTGCCCCTCTGGATTTCAGCCAGGCAGCCCTCACGACTTGAGGTCACTTCTGGAAATAGAGGCAGGAGGACAGAAAGGAAAGAAAAAAAGAGGCTGAAGAGGAGACTGAGACAGACGCTGCGTCGTACAGCACAAACCCCCGTAAGAGGCAGCCGGTCTGGGGCAGCTGCCTGCAGACCCATTGTTAAGGGGCAGAAAAGCTGTAACAAGAGGAAATAAGATGAAGATGTTTCTTGCCTCGGGTCCAGCCAGGGCCCAGGGGCACGTCTGCCTCTTCTCAGCTATGCCTTTTACTGCTCTCAGGTTAAAAGTCAGTGAAGGAAGCTGCAGGAACAGCAAGTGGCGATGGGGAGATCTCATCCAGCAGTTATGACTCTGCCAGAGCAATGCACTTGAAGCATGGCTCAAGAGAAAAAAAAACAAAACAAAACCCTAAAAATCAAAATTACAAAAGCAGAAAGCCGCAGCCAGAGATAACAGATAGCAGTACCCAGGGAGCTATCAGGCCTCGGGGCAGGAGTGTGACCAGATTAGATCCATCAAGCCACTGCCGTGCTCCCGGCCCCAGACAGCACCCGACATTTCAATTAGTCTGTGAAGGTACCTGGCACTTGTGCAAGGGGGAAATCCCAGACCCACTCAGGTGATCAGCTTCCCCTCTGAAGGATAAGATTTGATTACTCTGCTGTTGTTACTGCTGCTTACATAGCTGCAAATGCTATTAATGCTCATATGCTATCCAGCCCTTTGGTAACCTTGCTAAATGATTCCACTCAGCAGCCTCAGGAAACAGCAGGTCCACAGGCTGGTTTGCATGAAAAGCATTTTCCTTCTGATCCGACCCCGTCCTCCTCTTTTGTTGTAGGGACAGGGCAAGAAAAAACTGGCAGGCATGAAGCAGAGTTTCGCTCTTCACTACCCGCCGTGCCCACAGACCCCTCAGCATGGCATGATGTTTCCACCCGGTCTTGGACAGTCTTATTTCTCCTCTCATCCTGGTTGATTTTTTTTCCAACTTGCTCTCATCCTAAGGGACTTTAACATGATTTGAGGTCTTTCCCAGTATTATTTCTGGCTGAACAGGTAGGCAGATACAGTACCCAATACGTCCAAATATTACCATTAGTTGCCTTGAAAACATACTAGTCCAAAAGATATTGAGGAAGGTTGCTTGAAACCGAACATGACGTAGGAGCTATAGTCAGGGAGCCATGCAGTCCCTCGTATGCGTATGCATCAAGTCTCCTGCCCTGAACACGAACCTCACCTCTACCTCCTGCCCCAGTTATTCTCATTTAGATTATATCCCACTCACACAGGCAGTGCACTGGGAGTGCCTTCATCCCACCACATGACTGCTGGGTGTGTTGGGCAGTGAGGTTGTGGTCCAACAACCAAATATTTCTGGCCAGTGAGATCCTGGGGACAAGTTACCACACCGTGCTGTGCACCCCAGGCAGCATGGTTTTGTGGCTGCAGCCTGGGAGCAGCCATCACCTGGCCAAGGCAGTGCTGCATCCCGCTCTGAGAAACGGAGTAATTAGAGAGTTTGACATGTCTTTCACACACCCTGACCAGAGTAAACCCCTACTGCTAGTGCCACGCTGTAGGGGAAGCAACACCCACCTCCTGGTCCACCACATGCACGCATGTATGCAGCCCCACAACACCAAGTGTATGAAGCATAAAGATGAGGTGTAAACTAACATCCTGAAAACGGAGATATGGGAGAAGGATAAAGTAAAAAGGTACCTCCAATGGTCTCGGGCCATAGGGGTGAGTGAAGGTTATGTCAAGCCATGAATCACAGACAGGGGGGGCCAGAGAAACTACCAACAAAAAAAATAATCATTCAAGCGTAGACCCAGGCCAAGAGAGTCTCTCTGGTTACTTATTTAAGCCAACAAAAGGCACAGGCAGAAAAGAGTGAACTCCTCGCTTTCAGATAAAGATCAGAACAACACTCCTGGAGTTAAAAGGATTCAAGAAGTTACGAAACCTGGTGTTACAGAGGGACCCCTGCAAACCTTTCCACTTCTGGTTAGTGCAGAACCCTGCAAATACGATTGCTGACCTTCTCCGGGGATAAATCACAAGTTAGAGACTGTGTGTGCAGACATAAATGACTCCATTCTTCCTCCAGTTACAACTCTGATTCACTGCTTTGCGAAACTGCATGGCTGTGCTGTGAGTTTGCAAACTCTGATAATAAGCTGCACAACATTAAAAGTACATGAAGTATGACGGAGGAAAAGGCATAGAGCACTGCACTCGGGAACAAAAGGAAAATGAGCAGATATAACTACCTAGAGCACTCATGCAGTCTGATTTCCAGACTCACCCACCAAACAAATATCTTGCTGCTGTTGCCCTCTAGGTATAGGAAATGTATTTCATACAGGAAGGGAGGAACTGATAAGCAACGGCTGGGGCACTAACCTGTTTTGTGGAAGATAAAATTTAAATCTTGCTTCTGCTACTAAAATTTTCCATTGCCCTAGTTAAATCACGAAATCCACGTATGCCACAAGATTACCTGGCAAATATTGCCTGCCTCCTGAAAGCTCAGCGAGGGTATGCACATGGAGACGTGTTGCCGGATTTCAGTGAGAAAGCCCATGATGTTGCTGCCAGTTGCACTATCCTAAATTATGGGGCTGAGCTCATAAATCAGCTCCAAAAATGTCTGTTTCAACCTAGTGTGTGCTAGAGTAAAACAAAAAAAGCGAACTATTGCTTATCTGCACTTGCCAAGCTGAAGGCAGAGGAGGTTCAGGAGCTGATGCCAGCATGGAAGGGCAGCTACAACCTGCAGCCAGCTGAGGTGCCCGGCCACAGAGACCCAGCTTTGGCTATGCAGCTGTAATCCCCTACCCAGGATGATTACAGCCAACAGGAGCCCTGAGCAATGGAGACCTTTCCTCTCCTGACCATCTTCACCTCTGTGACCACGCAACTTAATCCCTCCTCACCTTCCTCTCTTCTGCCTCTACAAAGTTGCACTAAGGAAGGATTACATTGGAGAAGAGGAAAGAGCAGTGCACTCGTTTTTTCGGTTTTTCGGGGGATGGAGGCAACATTGACTCAAAGCCTGAGAAGAAGAGCACCCACTGCTGCTTTTAGAAACACGAGATAAAGACCATGATTTTGGCACTGCTAACTTCCATGGCAAAGGGAGAAGGAATGCTTTCTATTCTACTTCTCTCTCACAGTAATCCACGGGTCATCTTAACCACACAAGACACACGTAGGAGCTTTTAAATAACAAAATATGTTTTCAACATTACGGCCATAATAGCTGTGCAGTTAAAGTCATTAACTGCTGGCAAGTTCAACTCTTTAATTTACAGAATGCGTGGCACTTGTCCTGCAATCACGGCGTGCTTGTCCCTGAGACGCTGGGCTGCACAACACAGGCTCACTCTGTATCTGCCTCCTCGTAAGATACGGCCATCAAAAGCAAACAGTCTCTCACTTTTTACATTCTTCATGCACAGCAATCGATTTCTCAAAACAGCCACAGCCGGTCTTAAAAAGAGCTGCTTCCAGTCATACCAATATTAAGGGTATTTGAGTAGTACACATCACGGATTGCACTTACCAAGCCAGGCTTCTGCCAGTCATTGTCTTTAAAACATGGGATTTGCATCAAACCATTTACTGATAGGAGATCAAGGTGTTTGGCTTGCTCGAACTACAATACTTGCAGCACTTGGAAAAACTGGCAGGTTGACAGAAGACCAAGGAATCAGGTGTTTTGACACAAGTCTAAGTTTTGATTTTTATTCCTGCTTTTAAGATCAAAATAATTTGCTACTTCATGGACTCCAATTTCATGCTTTTCCTCCTCCCTCCCCTCTTTTTTTTTCGGTAAATGGTAACATCTGACATTATTTTTGGAATAAAAATACCTTTAATCCTAGAACATCTACATGGGTTTCTACCAATTCACTCCCAATGACCACATCCTCAACTGCTTACTCACACTCTGTAGCTCTGCATACAGCCTACCTTTTTTTTTAAAAAAATAAAAATAATAATAACAATTTAAAAAATTCCTATCTGGCCCTGAAGGTGACTAGCATGAAAAGCAGATGTTCCACCTGGTTATGATCACTGAAAGTGGTATTCCTGGCACTCTCCCCTTCGCCTGGAGGCACTGGTGAAGCCGTGCCCTCAGAGACATGAGAGGCAATAAAGGCCTGTTCTACAGCGGTAACAAGTTAATTAAAGCTAACGTTTGCCTCCATATATTACCAGCTCAGTGCAGCAAATCATCTACACTGCACTTGGAGCCAGGCCTGGGAGGCTCCCTGCCCACTGTTATTCGTATGTACAGCATCATCATTAACAGCCGTTAGGACTTCTTGCAAAAAGAAGCACGTTTCTAAATGCTCTCAACCATGAAGCGATCTGTTGCTTTGATGTCCATCATATCTGAATAAACGCAATGAATAAGAAGCAACATATGTATGCGGCTGCCCTCCCCTGAGCACAGGGAGGTACCTGCAAAAATAAATAAATAAATAAAATGGCAATTCTATACTCAGCAGTCTTTGCCATCTGTTTTTCTTTTTGGAAGAAGACTGTGCCCAAGAAAGTTCAACAAGGTCATCCATGCAGCTTTCGGAAAGCTTTGGTAAGTGCATTTTTCTCAACTGATCCAAACACTGCAGCACATAGACTGCTCAAAGAGCCTTCCAAGAGATGTTCTTTATACAGGAGCTGTCTAAGATGAGAAGCTGAACATCAACTGTGCAATAGACCTTCAAGTCAGCATTTGTTATTACTTTATCAAACATCGCTAACGCACTACAGGCTTGGGGAAGAGTGGCTGGAAAGCTGCCCAGCAGAAAAGAACCTGGGGTTGTTGTTTGACAGCTGGCTAAATATGAGCCAGCAGTGTGCCCGGGTGGCCAAGGCGGCCAACAGCATCCTGGCCTGTATCAGGAATAGTGTGGCCAGTAGGACTAGGGAAGTGATTGTCCCCCTGTACTCGGCACTGGTGAGGTCACTCATCAAATGCAGTGTTCAGGTTTGGGCCCCTCACTACAGGAAAGACATTGAGATTCTAAAGTGCGTTCAGAGAAGGGCAACGAAGCTGGTGGGTGGTCTAGAGCACGAGTCTTATGAGGAGCAGCTGAGGGAACTGGGGTTGTATAGTCTGGAGAAAATGAGGCTGAGGGGAGACCTTATCGCTCTCTACAGCTACCTGAAAGAAGGTTGTAGCAAGAAGGGCTTGGTCTCTTCTCCCAAGTAACAGGCGATAGGACAAGAGGAAATGGCCTCAAGTTGCACCAGGGGAGATTTAGGATGGATATTAGGAAAAATTTCTTCACCGAAAGGGTTATCAAGCATTGGAACAGGCTGCCCAGGCAAGCGGGTGAATCACCATCCCTGGAGGGATTTAAAAGACATGTAGACATGGTGCATAGGGACACAGTTTAGTGGTTGTTTTGGCTGTGTTAGGTTAATGGTTGGACTCAATGATCTTAAAGGTCCCTTCCAACCTAGATGATTCTATGATTCTTTCTTTTATCTCGGATGAGGATTTTCCTAAAGACTCAATAGCTTGCCACCTCCACGGAGATGCAGCATTCCCAAAATACCTGCTTGATTTTCAGTGAACTTCTGTGGAACTTTGTGCTATGGAAAATGTGATACACTGCTGCTATGAAAAAAAACCCACACCTTATTTATTTCTCTACTTGCCATTTCCATTTGCCAATTTGCTCAACGTGGAGGGAGCTGTTTTCTTCACCTGAATTCACCTGAAAGGCAGTAACCCACTCGCGCTGATATGTATTGTTTCCATGATCTCTTTGAGCATTGCGACAAAATTATTACCCTGTGCTATCAGTTTCAGTGGTGACTTTCAGTGGAGGCAGTCTAGGGACAAGTCTAAAGGAAGAGAGGAATTAAGATAAAGACCAGGCTGGACAAACATTTGCCAGAAACGGTGCAGGTAGGGTTGGCCCGACCTTGGGGCAAGGAAGAGAGCTAAACAAACACTCTTGAAGGCCACTCCAGAAATATCTTATGATTTGTTTAAATTACTTTCATTTGCCTATGTTCTTGAGGGTAGCAGAACGAGTGATCTTCTCAGGGCTCTGCATGGGACGCTCTGCTCTGACACTGAACGAAGCCCTGTAGACAGAGACACTCCTACATGCGGGACAACACCACACTTATCTGACAGCTATGCTGAGAAGGGAACAAAAGCAGGCGTACTCGTGAATATCAAAAACAGAGACATATAACAAGCCTTCTAAATAACAAAGAGGAACTGACAGTGCAGTGGTTGAGGTACTGCTTTGGTATTGCCTTCTAGGTACATTAGATTAGAAACAATTTGATGATTGAATTTTGAGTGAGAAGACGTCCTTCTATTAACGTTAATGGGTTTTGGATGAGGCTCTAAAACTACTCCAGGAATTTCAGGAACTTGGATACAATCTCTGTGTACAAGTTTACTTCCATGATTCTGATTCAAAATTAAAAACTACAGCTTCTGGTTCAGGCTTACATATGATCAAATGATGATTAAAATGGCAGCAAAAAGCAACTGGAATTTCAGGCTATCCTTCAAGAACATCTGATATTTCTCATCAGATGCTGACAACACCATATCTAAGCCCAAAGCTTCATTTGACCTCTAACCCTAAATGCCAACCTGTATTTCTCTTTGTGGAGGAACCGTGCATGCGCCTCTCAACCCAAAACCACCATCACTATTTAGCAAAGATGTGATTTCTAACACTGATTTCCTCTGAATCATCATCAAATACCAACTGCGAGTCAGGGCAGACAAACATGCAAGATGGACTAACGGTTTGATATGTTAGCAAAAATCCTACATACCTACGTCTTAAAAACCGTATCAAGCTCCTCAGAGTACTAAGGGGGCAAGAGCACGCTCGAGCTCCTCCACAACACTGGCTCAAAATTAATGTGGACAAAACACACCGCCAGTCCTCCCTTCGGGCACCCTGCCTCCAAGCCAACATACGCCGTGCAATGGGAAGGGCTGCAAGGCACAGACGCTTCTGGGCTGGCTTTATTTACACAACATGGGTTGCTATGGGGAAGAACCAGGGTTGTGTAAACTCTCTTTATAGAGCTCTTACCCAATGACATAATTCAAAATTACCAACTTCTGAAATACCGTTTCTTCTCTTTCCTGACTAAATCCCACATCAATGTCCTGCTTTGGGTCTCAAACCGGCCTGTGCAACACATTTAACAAAAATCACCAAGAAAGTGTGGAACTGGGAGGAGTTCACAGAAACCACTCTTTGTCCCAGAGAGAACAAACCTGGAGCCATTCACAAGCTGAGAGCAGCTGAACTTTTCAGAGCCCAGACTGCAGGGGCCAGCCAAACGCTGCTGCGGGGCCCCCGTTCTCTGCCAAGCCATCCCTGCTACCAGCAGGCATTACTGAGAGCTTCCAGGAGGTGATCCTTCACCCAGAAGGAGACGGCCGGGTTAGTCGCCTTGGAGCTGCGCCAGCACGCCTTTCAGAGCTATCCTGTTTCAGTGGAATATTTAACTGTGCTACAGCTTCTACCAGAGCATTAAAATCGCCCTGCCAACTGCTTAAGGTGGCTTGTGAGGACTGATCACAAAATTATTGTTTTCTTTCCAATGCGTTGGAAATTTCCATAAGTCAAGGAAGAGGGGCTCCTGTTGCCCAGCACTCGTCGAGCAAGTGCCTAATGACACTTAAGGACAAATGAAGGCGTAAAGACTGTCCAATCTGCCTCTTGTGTAATTCAGTACAGGAAACTCACACAGTAATTCCTGCACCGGCTCCAGAATAAATGTCCAATGAAAATGCCATCTGAGGTTGGTTATTTACATGCTGACCTGAGATTTCATCCATACTCTGTTCTCTGACTCTTTGCTAAGTTTTACTGACCTTTTCCACAGGCTCCTGGTGCGATTCCTACTGAGCTCCACTGACTGTTCAATTTCATTCCCTTTCCACGATGGTGTGGGTGTACTGCCTTATACAACTTAACCACATCTGTCAAAATACCCATTTCTAGCGTGTTCAGCCAAAACTGAAGGCGAGTGAAAGCAGCTGGCCTCTCTACTGCATTTTGCCAAAGGAGTAGTTCACCGTCAGTCTTTTGTGTGCCTCTGACCCCAGTAACTCACAAAGCTCCAGTTTTTACGTAGCTAGGAGAGCACCGGACCTCAGCTCTGGTGCCCTGAAACACTACAGTACAGCTTATATGCTACACACTGTTTTATGGGAACAGTTCCTAAAATGGCGTCTCCTGGGATAGAGATGAGGACTGTGTGTGCCTGTGACTTCCCAGGCTCCACAAATAGCCCAGGGCAGTCCATTCTTGATTACCCTTTTAATCTATTTTTCCTGCGTGCTAACACAAAACCCCAGAATTGCTGAGGTTGGAAGGCATCTCTGGAAATCACCTAGTCTGAATCCCTGCTCAGAGCAGGGTCATCATCACCTAGAGCAGGTTGTGCAGGGCCATGTCCAATCAGGTGTTGAATACCACCAAGGACAGAGACTCCACAACTTCTTTGGGCAACGTGTTACAATGTCTGACCACCTTTACAGTGGGGGGGGAAGTTCTTAAGCAGAATTCCCTCTGGCTTTGTTTGTGCCCATTGCCTCCTGTCCTTTCCCTAGATGCCACTGTGAAGACTGTCTCCTTATTCTAGACTCCCTCCTATCAGATATTTATACAGATGGATAAGATCTCCCTGGGCCTTCTCCTCTCCAGGCTAAACAGCCCCAGCTCCCTCAGCCTCTCCTTGTATGTCAGATGCTCCAGTCCTGTAGTCATCTTCATGGCCCTTGGCAGGACTCACTCCAGCACGTCCATGTCTCTTATCTGGGGAGCCCAGAACTGGACACAGCACTACAGATGTCTCACGTGAGCCAAGCAGAGTGGAAGGATCATCTCCCTCGATCTGACCTAATGCAGCCCAGGAGGCTGTTGGTCTTTGCTGCAAGGGCACATTGCTGGCTCATGTTCAACTTGTTGTCCAACAGGATCCCAAGGTCCTTTCCTGCAAAGATGCCTGTACCGGGGCGCGGGGTTATTTTTCTGCTCCCTACCACTGTCCGTCTCCCATGGGATTCTTTGAAGCAGGTCCCTGAACATGGCAATGTCTGCTCTCCTGAAGTCCAGGGCTGTTATTTGCCTTGTTCCAAGCTAACTCCAGTCTGTTCACCACATGAGGCAAAAATAATTTGTGAAAGTAGTTTTAAACCAGTCAGTCTTTTAAATACATTGATAATTCCAACCCCAAAAATTTACAACCTCACTGCTTTTGAAAAATCTGCCTGTAAGTACCTTGGAAGCAGAAGTCCCAAGGGAAAGTGCTGGGATTTGAGCCAAGCCACACATGTGCCTTTTTAGAGCCCAACCTAAGATGGCAATACAATTAACTACTTCAGAGTACTTCACTGTGGGCCTTCCTCTGTCTTTCTGTGCTCTCCACCTCCCCATTAGAAATCCACCTTCTCCACAGTGAGTTTCAAGTCTGTGATCAAAAAATCTTTGTGATCCTGAAAAATGAGAACAGAGGGACAAAAGAGAAGGGATTGAATGCTAGAAGGAACAATGAGAGGTCTTGTAAGCTAAGTTTATTACTCATGTCCCTACTATATTAATGGAGACCTTTTTTTTTCATTCAAGTAAAACAACCACAGAATAATACCCAGGCTACCACATCAGCATTTCACACGATTCAGAAAACCTGGAGCAGAACATGAATTCTGTTTGCTGCAGGATGTTAGGGCTTTGTCTATTATATTTTATAATACACGTAACTGCCGCTGTTAGACACGCTCTTCTGCTTCGAGAATTGAGGCCAAAATGATGCAATGGGATTGTTAGCAGCCTATTGTCTGGGAGCTTATCCATCCAAAAAAGTCCTGCTGTGATGCAATATGCTAAGAGGTAAACTGGCAAACAAACAAAATTGCTCACCTCTGCCAGGTTCATTCCTTTGCTGCTCTGCCCTGTGTCTCGGTGATAGTTAAGCCAGGAGGAAGACGCAGCGTAGTGCATGAAATGGAGACAGCACCATTTCAAAATGGCCCAAAAAGGCTCTTTTATGCTCTCTCTCAAGCACACACCGAAAGTGACACTCACAAAACATGTATCACACACTTGATTTTACCTGCTTTTAAGGATCTGGGCTGCTTGACTGGACTTTATCATGCTTTTTTTGCAGTGCTGACTGAAATATTAGATGTTCGTTCAGCACTGTTTTTGACATCTCATCACTGCAAAGACAGGGCTTTCACCCCAACTGAAAAGCAGGTGTTGATGTTTGAAAATTCAGTAATGATAACGGCAGCACCAATGAAGTAACAGGACAAACATCGTGAGGACTAAATACGGAATGAGTACAAGCCATTACTGCACCAGTATCAATAGCGACACATTAGCGCACAAATGCGACTGCATTCACACAGCTGGTGAAATTCGAGCGTGTGCTGGATGCCGGCATGCTCTCCTTGACTGTTTTTCAGTCACCATTTGGTGGTGAGAATAACACAAATCTGTTAGCTTCCCAGGAGTACTGGGGAGCTCGATTATCTCACTTTCTAAAACACCAAAAATGACAAGGATGGAGAGTCTGATTCACAGGGGCTGCGTATGCAGGCTCACATGGACTTGTTAACAGAAATGCTGCTGGTCCTATTGGAAAAATCAGGCCCCTGGGCACTCTAATCCTCATTAGAAATAAGAAAAAACACTTTCTAGTGGAAGAAAAAAAACATCTCATGTAGGAATCTCTGCATCTCTTCAGCTCTGAAGCTGGCAAAGTAAGCCTCACTGGATTTAACTTCAAATGCTTATAACTTTGCATAATTGGGAAATGTCACAGTAACATTTTTTATGCATCCTTGCATATGATCAAAAGCATGACTGTCACAAAACCAGATGAGACACATAGCATGTCCCAGACCCTTGGTGAAATCTGGTTGCTAAAGCATCCAGCTGCTGTAAGCGACCCTTGTGGAGGGATGCCGTTTATGAACTATTTTGGGCCATCTCAAATGAAAGAAGAGTTTAATTAGCAACTTCATCCCTGCTACACACTGTTGAAGAAAGTTACAAAAAACATGTAGAGTGTGCATAACTTTCCACCAAACTCTACAGAAATTTTTAGGATGCTTCTAAATTTGAGCCCCATAGCTAACCCTAGAAACTCCTATGGGTCTTCTTCATAAAACCTGAGTTCACGTCTGCTAGCAAGGTGGTAGGGTCTCTGTACAGGTAAGCTCTCACCCACCAACAGCTCAAATGACAGGAAAGACATCCCAGGCATAACACTATCTTAAAATTATTAGCAAACAGGAAACATCACAAAAGAGAAAAAAAATAATGTTTTTTCTACCAGCTCTGCAATAACAAGATGACTATCCAGTTTCTCCCATCCCTTCTCAGCTGGCCTCACCATGCTTTTTATTTAATTTCTTTCTCCCTGTCATTCCCTTGCCCTCTCAGACTCTTGCAGCCTCTAAGTGTTTTTGGGGAGCACCCAGACTTCCCCATTTCCCAGTGACCCTCCTGCGTCTCCTCCTTCAAATTCTCTTGTGTTTCCTGGTGAGCTCTGTCTCCTCTTCCATCTGCTGCCTGCAAGTCCTGCCCCAGTCTTACAGCACTGGAAAGAAACGCAACCCGATAGCATTAATAAATGATAGCTAGTCCCTCCTCTCACTTTCATCTCCTCTTCTCCAGCCGTAAGCAATCCGCCTGCTGCCGAGGCAATGAGCACGCACCTGCCTGGGCCAGCCTGTGGTGCTGCCACACCAAGCCACAGGGCTGATTCCAGGCCAGGTCACCTTCTAAGCAGGGTGGTAAGCAAGCCAAGACGTTGCTCTCCTCAGTTGCCCTAGCCTCCTGCCGGCACCTGGGGTGGAAAAGACCTGATGGGTCCAGCTTTAGAGACAACAAGGGCTCCCCATCCAACCCAGCACCCCCTGGGGGACACCACCACCGAGGGGGCTTCCCCAGCAGCCTCCCACACCATCAGTGCTCAAGACACCACCGCATTTCATCTGGAAGCCATAGACAGCTAGTGCCTCCATCACAGCCCCCGAGAAATCAGCCTGGTCCTTCCCTGCTTGGTGCCTAAGCCTCTTCTCATGAAAACCCATGAGATTTCGTGACTCATCCCTCGCCCCAGGGTAAAGCTAAGAAAACAAGCAGTGACGAGATAGAGAAAAGAATAATTGTAATATGAGAAAAATTTATAAGCTATTCTTTCCACCCAGGACTTCCCCATCTCAGACAGGAGAAAAGCACCGATTAAACCATTCCAGTAGAATCCCAGAGCCCCAGCAAGGGCTGGGTGTGACAAACACCAAATGGCCCTGCTGACTCCTGACCTGCTACAAGAACGAGAGGGAACCCTTAGTGCTAATGTCCTTACAGTGTGGAGTCACATTTCTTACAGCAAAAGAAGTCCTTTCCCCTCCCCAGTCTGACAAGACACAGCGCTGAACTTGAATGGACTGGTGGGAACAGGATTTGGGGAGACCTCTGCACTTGTGAACCTGAGACACAAGACTAAATCCCTAGTGAAATCCTGACTGCTTCAACACCACGAGCAAGGCAGGAGCTGCAGCAGAGCACACTTGCTCACTGACCTGATGTGCAGGCTTTAATCGGGACCCAGGAGACACCAAAATGCAATTACAGTCAAAGAGGTGATATAGGACAGCATCTCAGTATCCCGTATTTTCTCTCTTTTGGTAGTTTGCTCCAGTTCGCCCAGTTTTTAAATCAAAAGGATGTTTTCTAACCGATGGTGCCGCAAACCACAAGCTGAAAAAACAAGCCAGGTTATTTTTTGCTCTTTAAAAAAAACACACCACCCACCAGGGATCTTGCCCAGTGGTCAAAACTGCCCAGCTGCTCATTTGTGTGCACAGCTGTATACAATTTGTACGGAGCTGTACAGCTATAGGAGCGAAAGGAACAGAGCAAAACCAAGTTGCCACAACCAGCAGCATTAAAAAGATTCTTTTTACCACTCATCTTCCCAGTAATTAAGGTAGCTATTTCCCAGTTTTCTGGGCAATTGAACCACCCTGGAAGAATCAACCCCAACATTTTTTCAACCCATGTTTTTGTTTGCTCAGAGAGGGCCAATTTTTCATTCACTTCTTACAAGCATTCACAACAGGCCTCAATTATCAAAGAGCTAGCCTTAGCCAAATCAAGAGGAAAGAAAAAGCAATGCCCATGTAATGAACTGTTGCTAAACAACATCAAATACATGTGAGGAGACTTTGATCTGCTCCTGGAAGTTCCACGAGCAAACACACAACATGAAACAAATACGGTAGATTATTTATTGCAATTTCTTCACTCAACTCTAAGAGTTTCTGCCAGAAATACGGTTCCCGTCCATGGAACAGAAACCGCAGAGGCCCGCCTAGGGCTACTTAGCACGCAGATGTGTTCCAAACTTACTGAAGACTGCTGGTTTCAATTAAGGACCAGAGCTGGTGCTTTAATTCCGTCTTACAAAAAAAGGTCTCTCTGAAAAGGC
The DNA here is from genome assembly GCF_000708025.1 of Charadrius vociferus. Classification (NCBI taxonomy): domain Eukaryota; kingdom Metazoa; phylum Chordata; class Aves; order Charadriiformes; family Charadriidae; genus Charadrius; species Charadrius vociferus. The sequence continues at coordinate 289,135 of NW_009647222.1, read as the reverse complement.
ACAGCATATGCACAGTACCTCCCTGCGCAGGAAATAAAAGCCTTACGTAGGAATTTAGTAATTAGCAGATCAGACCATTGGTTCATCCCATCAGATAATCTACCTTTGACCAGTGGCCAAGATCTAATGTTTAAAAGGCAGAAGAAAACAACCTTCAAAAGTACCTTTAGCTATATAGCTTTACAGACGAGAAAAAAAAAATGTCTGCATGACCTATGCAAACAGTCAGCTTATGCCCTGAAGCACAAATTGTGATTACTCTTCTCTTACCATGCATAGTTGCAAGTGTTACTATTAGTCATAAAACTATCCAACCCCTAAAAAAAAAAAAGTAATCCAGCCACGCCACTCGCATCATTGGCTCCTGCAGCACTGAATTAACTACGCTGAAATTACCCAGTACATACACGATAGACTTATTTTACAAATAATGCTTTTTAATTTAATGGAGTAACTCCCTTATGCTATGGGGCTAAAGGAAACCAAGAGACTGGTTTCATTTCTACAGCCACCTTGAATTCTGCTGTATGACCAGCTTTAACCCTTCCCTCTTCAAGGAAAGAAAAGGTATAGATATCTGACACAAGTAAATCCTGTCACAAATAAATCTCTTCTGCCTCGGCCACCTTTGCTGTTCCTTCCCTTCGGTCCTTCTCAGACCTCACGATGTCCCTGATCACTGAAGCACACAGAGCTAGCTGCTGTGCTCCAGACGGAGATGTATGTGTGTTCAAGAGAACGTCAGAGCTCAGCCATGCCTCTTTATGGTCTCTTCCATTTTTAAAACAAAGCTGCTCTGGACCACATTGGCTTCAACCCAGAGGAAGCCCTTCTACTGGCTTCTGTGGGCTCAGATCCAGCCCTTGGCCCTAATTCTACTTATGTTTTGATTAGCTGCAGCAAGCGAGGCGGACAGCTTTGTGGCTTTGCCAATTTTTACCATGCAGCCTTGTGAGTAACTCCTGGGTCGCTCACCCTCCTGAGCAGCCCCCTGAGTGACAATTGTTAAAAGAGGTTTCTGTAGATTTTTCAGTTCCAGGTAAATGGTGCCTGGTTTCATGATGGCCTTTCCAGACAACTCCAGTTATGCAGATGAAGGATGTATTGGTTTGACCGTATCAAATCTCATACTAGCCTGACTTTAATTAGCTCCTTATGGCCTGGTTTTGATCTCAGAAACGCTGTGGTAAATCTGGAGTAACTCCCCCGAGGAGCAGAGTTTTGAGAACAGCGTTTGGCCCCTGTGGTGAAGTTCTGACCTTCTTTAGGCTCCTGTGAGGGCTGATCAGTCAACGGCCATGACAGCAGCTCCCGGCAAAACCAGACTTCCAGGACCCAGCTTTCAAACCCAGGTGCCCCAAAACCAGCAAGTTCATCCACGTCAAGCAGGGCACTTATGGCAGCCAGGACCTTGCCACAGCATCCTATGCTACCTTCCCACAGAAGCTCTTGGGGATGAGGCACGCTTGCCTAAAGCCAACCCCTGGGGAAACCCAGGCATTTCAGCTCGGCTTGACAACTGTGCAAAGGACAGGAGGGTAAAAGATGTCCCCACTGCAGAGTAACTAGTACGTACATGAGGACCTCAGCGGAGGTTCACCCACTCAGATCAGAGCTGTGCTTGGCCCGCAGCCTTACAGGACGCATGAGCAGCAACCTGCACATTCTTGTCCTTGCAGCGCATGATGCTGCCAAACGCTGCTACAACGCGGACCTCTTCCTGCCACTCCAGTGCTGTTTTCATACAGATATCCAAAGAGTGTGGGCTGCTTGACCGTTACCACGTCCTTGTGCACCACAAATAGCCTGGCTGAGGTACGGGCGTGCTGAAGGTCTGGAAACTACATGAGGTTCTTGGAAGCAACCAATGGCATTTGGCTGCCCATATAGGAAATACACTTGCACAAACATGCTTGCAGACAGTTCCTCACCAGTTCCCCATCCCAAAAGGGGTGCCAGGGGTTAGTTCATCCATGGCGCTGACCTGCTGCCTCTGACTGTTCCCACCCAGCTGCCCCAATCCTAGTCTTTTCCATTACCCACTAATCCTGACTGGTCTGTGGTTGTTTCCTTGGATGCTTATCTGTAACCCTAATCCTAGCTCATGCTCTGGCTATTTCCCATTGATCCCTGGCCTCCCTGTGTCTAGCTCCCTTTGCAACCCTTCCAGGAGACACAGTCCAAGCATGGAAGCCTTCTCCTCAGTGCCTTCCCTATCAACACTGCAAGTGATTTCATTTGTTTGAGACCTGTATCACCTATAGCTTTTTCCCCAAAACCATGCAGCTTCAATAGCATCAGACTGAAGCATCTGAATACAGGTCTCATTCACAGTAACCAGCACTGAAATGCTCCCACTAGGCCTGCATGGCAGACAGGCATGATTTTTGCAGGTCTCATGGCCTGTGCTAGCAGCAGCCAAGCGTACCCCGGAGGGAAGGGAATAGCTCCATTTTGTTTTACCAGCCACCTCCCCTTCACACCAGACCATGAAGAATCAGCTGCAGTAAGCTGCATCTTGCTCTGCATGAGATCAGTAGGATTTTTGTGACTGGTCTCCAGAGGAAAACATTTTGGCTTATACCTTTTTGCTGAAAGAGAAGCCTCAATACCTGAAAATGCATAAATATTGTGGTTTATGCTGGCACCCAGTCCAGCTGTAACCCCTTCTCATACTACAGTTTAGCATCTGTCTATACTGAGTTCTTGATTACCCAGTTTCTTACTCCACCAAGGCCAGATCCCCAAGAAAAGCGCTCAGGATTGTTACCTGAGTCCCTGCAGACCTTTGCCCAGCAGCGTTGTGGCATAGGTAATAATTTGTACAGGCCTGGTATGTGGTGGGGTACCTTGGAGCTACTGTTGCTTTCCAGCACCGGCAGCCCATGGCCACAGGAGGAGGTTTCTAAGAGCCCCCCACAAAGCAAAGAAGCTCAGATGACCTGATAGAGCCGGCACCGCCCTTGGACTGAGCAGATGGATAAAAACAACCACGTCCATATGGCCAGGAGGAGGTATCCTAAATTGTGGCACTGCCTGTGGCATTGTTATTTGTTACAGGAGTAGCCCAACTCCCTGCAGCTGGCCCAGGACCCAGCTCCACCCAAGACAAGGTGAGTGGGAACAGCAGCATAACCAAACTGGGGACTGGAGCAGGTGACAGTGGTCTTGCAGGAACAAGGTCTACCATTCACTTGCACTTCTCTCTGGGTCATTAGGAGAGCTAGGTGGGTCCCCAGAGACCAGCAGCAACCCATCCTGAGCCAGGGGGGTGGCTGGGTTCTGGATTCATCGCCCTAGTTTCCCCATTTCCACCCATCCTCAGCCAGTGTCATCCACTTAACATCCAGTAGCCTTGGCCATGACCTCTCTGCAGCACAATGAAAGGCAGAGGGGTTTTGACATCGTGCCTTTTGATAGAGTCACAAGCACCCCTGCTTCTTTTTATTCTCAATTCCTAAAGCTAAATTGCTCAGGCAAGGCAGGGAATGTCCACGAGCTAGAGCTGGGAAAAGGCAGAAAGGCTCCCTGTGACACCCTGCTCTTGCGAGCCAGTACAGCCTTCCCTGGCGAGCAGAGAGGCACCATGCAACAACCGACACCAACTTCCCATACAGACCTTCACATCAAAGCCTTCCTGCAGGAGAGCTACTGAGTCAGGCACTGATGGGCTCTGCCAGGACAGGAAATCTGGCAAACGCCACATAACATGGGGGCTGCCAAGGAGACCCTCTGCGTGAATTCCCTTCAGATGCGGACAAGGCAGACATGGCCCTCTCACGTGCATGAGTGAGGCAGAGGGACACAATTCAGTTGTGAAGTTTTAGATAGAAAAATGGGGAGAGTTTGTCACACTGTTGAAAGTTCAAGATCCCTACAGACTGCCTTGGTGCTGTTTGTGTGCTGCTGTGCCCTGTTAACCTCTGAGAAGGTCCTGCAGTGACTAGACAACTAGTAATAATATCTGTTATCCTGGCTAATGGGAGCACAAAGAAGGCTCCGAAATCAAGAATGATTTCTCAGAATTTTAAACTTTTCTTTCCCGCAACAATATTCTTTTCATCTTAGTAAGCTACAAGTGACAACTCTTTGCTCTAAGATCTCTGCCTGCTGAGATATAATAGTTTCTTTGTGCTTTCTTTATGAAGGTGCCCAACACCTTCAGGTACTTGCATACCTGCCAGCATTTGAAAACTAAAGAAACATCTGGGGAGAGAAAGAGGAAGATCTTGCAGCTTTGATTAAGCAAAAAAAAAAAAGATTAAGAAAGCTTTTGTAAAACAACTGAGGAACAGGATGCTAAAAAAGAACGTGAGTACGCTCCCTGATTGACTACAGGCTCTAAATATAGAGATGTCTCCAGGTATAGTTCTGGTCTGCAGAAGTGCATACGGGGTGCAGAAAGCTCCAAGGTGGGAAGAACAAGGAACACGGCATGCCAAGGAGAGGCAAAGCCATGTGAAAGCCCTGAGCGAGCTGCACCGAGTAGCTGAGGGGCCACAAAGAAAATGGTGAATGACTGTATACTGCCAATACGTTGCCCGTGTTCTGCTGAGCTCTTCTTAGGGGCACAGAGAGTTCCACCCTCTTCTAGCTCCGCTACTTCAGCTGAGTTAGCCCACTGTAGCCAAAACACATGTTGCGGTGCAAACGGGCACGTGCACTGGTGGTCATACACACAGGGTGGGAAAGGGCAGGAGTAGAGTGAGTGGTCTGTGCAGACGAGGAGGAGAGGAGGCAGGTGTGCAACAGCAGAGGGGACTGCTGGTCTGCGTTCAGATGGACTGGGAGAGGCTGCGATTCCCCTCCACGATGCACGGACCAAGTCAGTGAGGAGCCAGTGTGGGATGGTGTCAGAATTTGAAATGGAAATGCACAGTTGCAACCCTAGAAAGGAAGCTGGCAAGGGCCATGGCCATGTCATGTCTTATTTATTCCAAGATCTGACCTACTACAGTCATGAACATTGCTCTCCACCTTAAAGGACCCCAGAAGGGAAAAACACTGTGATGTAGAGCAAGCTGTGCAGTTCCAGGAGCTTGGCAGGAGAGAGCAAGGCTTTCAAGGCCATGAAAACATGCGGAGGAACAGTATGAAAGAGCATTAAGTAGGCGAGGTCAGAAACATGCAGGTACTTGCACGCTGGGGTGGACAGGTATGTATGAAGAGGAGTGAATGGATGGGGAGCACATCTACATGCCCAGAGAAGAGCATGATGCGGTGAGATGAGGCGGGTGGACAGCCTCAAAGATGAAGGGATGGAGCCTTTTGGTAGGAGGAGACATGTTTGGCAGGCAGAAGCAGAGCGATGTGGGGCTTTGGGTGTGCCTCCATACTGGTGCTGGTGGGGAAGCCGGGAGGTGAGGAAAACTGGTGTGGCAGCATATAGGACTGAGCATGTGCTGCAAGCATTGACACACACGCTGGGGTCATCCAGGTGCTGCTTACTTCTCCTGGGCAGGCAGCAGGTATAGAAATTGCAGCACACGTCTGTGAAGTGCCTACATATGCACAATGACTCCTTAGGACACTTTTACGTGGGAGACGGCATCACCTATTAGACAAATACTATTTACTGTCTGTCACCTCTGGCGCTTTCATTGCACGAGTATCTGACACAGAAAGGATCCTTGGCTATCACCATCCATGAGGGAAGACAACAAAAGAGACCTTATCTCAACAAGGGACCAACACTGGAGAGAAAGCTCATCTAACAGTGCCTGAAACCACTTGCTCCTCTGGTTGACGCAGCCTGTGTCACTCAGGGTGTTTTAACACAGGATCCAAGTCTGGGATCTCATGAATCCCAAGCTGGATCTTAACATTAACCCTAATGTTAAAACATTTGGGTAGAGTGTATTGAAGCGTCCCACACCCTGGCTCTATACAAAGGGAACCACTGCAGCCTGTGGGGCTTTTATGCAGAATAGTAAAGCTGGTGTGGAAGACACGCCTCTGGTCTATAAAACAATGCACCGAGCATTGTCAGCAGGTCATTTAAGAGCAGCAGTGCACTGCTTAGCGACTAAAACCCTCACCTCACCTCCACTTCCCACCGTGGCCTCCTCAGGCTCGGAGGGAGGAGGGAAGAGCTGCAACTAGATGTTCATTACCGATCAGCTCCATGCGGGCCACCTTGGGTCAACAAAGTGCACATAAAATTGCCCTGGCACTAGCCCAGCTGTCTGCCATGCAATGGAGCTCAGCATCAAATTCCCTGACCACCTGAAACAACACAAAGTGAAGTGCAGGTGCTGCAACTCTTCTGCTGGGAAAGAATCATTCTTAACCCAGAGCAAACAGGTTTGGTTAGATGCGCTCGGCAAACATGAGGAGCACAGGTGCCTCTGGAGTGCAGGACACTTACAAGGTGCTATCATGAGACTATCTTAGCACACGATGCAAAATTAGGTTAGACCTTAGTTTTCTGGGAGATTCAATTGCTAGTTTCAGGACTCTGGGCTGATTTGGTAGTACTTGGAGCACACAGAGACTCTACAGTGGAAAAATGTTACATGTGGAAAAGCCTTTAGAACCTGAAATACACACACCTGCAGAGCGTAAAGCCACAGCCGTTTCTTTACAAAGCTACAGATCCAGACAGTACTATCACATATATTTTAAATAGTAGTAACTTTAATTTACAAAGGAATGCAAAGAAATGCACACAGGGATTTGTACGGCTTCGTTTAAGCCATATAGTGACATGACAAATCCCAAGCACCCGCAACACACACAGCTGGTAAAAGCCGAAAGTGTGAAAGAAGAACCACTGCCTATGTGCCTGCAGCTGTACGAATGTATCTACTACGTTCACAAGAAAAAGCACCGATGCTGCACACCTCTGCCTTGTCCTCGGAGCAGAGGAGCTCTGCTGCAACTGCCGAGGTGGCCAGGGCTGGACAAGGGCTTTCTTGAGCGTTTTCTACCAGCACAAGAGGTGGCTCAAATCCTCAACAGTTTTAAGTGACATAAGAAAAACATTGTCGACTAAAGCCCTTTTTGCGTGGTTGGGAAGCATTTGGCCTATTGTCACAACAGCTCTTGCAGCAGAAGCCAGAGACCTTGTCAAGTCTGTCCGTGCCATTTTGGAAGTAGATTGTGAGTGCGTGTGTGCATCTTTGTGTGCGTGCCTGCATGTATACACATGCATAAATACTTCCTTTCTTCCGTCAAATGTTGTGGCTTTCGCATCTTGCTTGCTAATTGAGAGTAGCGTGTTTCAGTAGTCACCATGTGGGTTTGTTTTTTTTTCCAAATGTAGAAAAAGGATCCTGAGTAGAGGTTCTTTTTGGATTGGGTTAGGATTGTGGTAAGGGGTCCAGAGTCCAGTGTCTTCCAGAATGGTGGAAGACCTACCAATGCAGGAAAGAGCTGCTGCTGCTAAGGGCTATCCCCTTTGTTTTTCTAACCCTAACCCTTACCATAACCTAAACTTACCCCACCCACAGCTAGAACCTTCTCTCACAATCAGACTGGCGAGGCTGGATGGGGCTTTGAGTAACCTGGTGTAGTGAAAGCGTCCCTGACCATGGCAAAGACTAGACAATTTTTAAGGTCCCTTCCAACATAAACCATTCTATGACTCTATGAAATCTTTTCCTCCCCCCATCACCTCTCTTGTTTACTTTTTTAAAATTATTTTTACTTGAACATACCTGCTCTGCAAGGCCCCCCCAAGCACTGCCCAGTTTGAGGACCAGCCCAGTATCATTCACCTGACCCGTCCTCCCGCCAGGGGCCTCAACCCTGGCCAAGCAATGTGAGAAGCTCCACTCTCCTGAAAAAAAGCTTTCCAGTAACTAAAGCCTTCAGCTGCCTTTGCACCGTATCACTCAGCAATAGGCAGATACACCCAGATCTGACACCACAGGATATGGGGGTCCTGCGCAGCCTGGGGAGGGCAGCAGGTCACTCCATTTGAACCACTCCAGTTTCAGGGTCTGAGACAAGAATTATAAGCAGTCTTCAGACCTGCAAGAGCCCCAGAAAGGCATCTCTGTGGATTTTAGCACCTTGCCTTTGAGAAGAGGTTGCAGCAGACCTTGCAAATGCCCAACTCTGCAGAGGGGAGGCAGCAGAATATTGCAATAGTGCATTTTAAATAGATTGGCTGCAGAAGTCAATTTAGCACAGGGACATGGGGCCACCCTCCAAATCATACTACAACCCTCCTTCCTTTGCCAAAGGAATGCATGCTGTCCCAGCTTCACAGGAACATCAGCCCCTTCCCAATGCCTTCTCTAGGGCAGTGGGGAAGCCTCCATGCTGCACAGCTCCTAAAGCACTTACTGTCATGTAGCATCTTTCCAGCAGCTCTGCATGGCCTCGGGCAGGGATGCTGACAGACCGCTTAGCACAGACAGAGGAGCCCAGTGCTGCAGCTGGAAGACAGATTCTTCCTGGAGAGCCTCAGACAGCAAAGGCGGGCTATTTCAAGTGATTGTCTGGTTAGAAATTAGTCTTTTTGCCAGTAGTAAATGCCAGAACAGAGTTCAGTGAGGGGAAGAGAACATGGAAGAACAATTTCCCCCTCTCCACAGTAAATGATGATTATTAAGAGCAAGGAGGTCCCTCTCATTATTACCAGCAAGTGCAGGACAAAGCCACTTTTCCATCACAGAACAGCATTCGGCTGGGAAAAGATGAGTCCATCCTCTCAGGCTTGTGAGCTGAAGTGACACAACTGGCTTAAGCCCCCGGCCACAGCAGTGCCAGTGCCCTGCAGGGTCACTCCAGCCCCAGCCCTCATGCGTTCCCAGTGCCAGCAAGAGACAGCCAGGAGTGAAGGCTGCCGGCATCAGGAAGAAATCTTGTACTAGAAGACTTGCCAGATTTTCACAAAGGGGAAGTAGTAGGACACAGCTGCCTTCTCCCCCGGCTTCCCAGTAAGTCTGCAGCTGGTGATGCTTTCTTCACCTTGCTGGCAAATAAATCCTTCCCAGCAAAAATGGTAGACCTGAGCTGGTCTGACACAGAGTGCAATTCCTCTTGCAGCTCCGGGAAGCATATTTTCCTATGTATTTTTTAATTTGCCTTTCTTTACCCGCGCTAAAAATACCTTGATGTCCTTCACATAGACACTCCCCATTCCACCTCCGGCAGGGAAAAGGAAAGGGAAGCCGGGGACTCACTCGAAAGTTTTGTTTCCTTTACTTCACCGGCGCAAAAACCGCAGAGCAGTGCTCGCAGGAGGGAGGCACCTATGCCTAGAGCTGAGACGGGAGCGAAGACAGACCTTGCCAGTACCACACACCCTCTGGTTCCCGCAGCTCTCTCCTTCCCGTACACCGACCATAAGGGCGGCCTGGCAGAGGGCTAGCACACATCCCCTGTACACACGGCCACGTGCAACGGGAGAGGCCGCTTTCCAAATTAGCTAGACGAAGGCATAAGACACAGCCTAGTGCAGCCACCCCAGCTGCTCTCGTTTCTCTGCTGTTTTGGGGAAAAGTGGGATTTCACCTCCCTTCCAGCAGAAACAGTTGTCAGGCAAACCATGAAAATGCCTTCCTGTTTTTTTTCCTTAATCCTGCTGTTGGCCCAGCTTCCCCCATGATCAGTGCCCAACACTCTTGCTGAAAAAAAAGCCCCAGAAATCTCAATGCAAACCTTGTTTATGTTTATTCTGAGCTTCATTAGGTTGTCGGGGGGGTTGTTTTCCTTCAGGACACCCATGGTGTCCCTCAGACTGCCTCCTCCTGAGCTGTCAGGACTGATAACGCGCACAACTCTGCATTTCTCCCTACAATGATCATAGTTTGCCGTTGTGCTGCTCTCGCACATACTGCAGACGGGTCTTTCCAAAGGCCATTCATCAAAGGCAGAATAGGGTTTAGGGACCAAGTCCCCTCCTCTGCTGCATCCTCCCACCCATTCCTTGCCCCAGGCTGTGCAATTCAGGCAAGCGCAATGAATGGGAAAGGCCAGAGGTGAGAACCTGTATTCTGGGTGCCCAAGTGAGTTCCCGCTGCTGGGTCACACACACTAGCAAATTTGGCTCCCGAAAGACAGGGTAGCGGCATGCCTGGGGCAGCCAGACCAGCAGGCCTGTACCAGCAGGGCAGGCCAGGTCTGGCAGAATAGTCAATAATGAAACAACATGCTTTCCCCTTGCACTGAAGTCATCTGGAGCCCAATTAATGCTTTTCCATTCACGGACATGAAGTATTTCAAAAGGATAAATAACAGTTATCATCTACATCTTTGCCGTACAGGCTAATTGAGGCATGGGCTGCTGAAGCAGCTCATTCTGAAGCCTCGGCTGCTCAGCAGCAGAGACAGAGATGGCATGCATCCCCAGTCGCCCAAATTTGTGCTGTAACCACCAGACCACAGCCCCTCCTGAAGTCTGCTCTGTAATAGAGAGCAAACAAGGGCTCATTTAGGGTGGGCAGCTACTGTGGGCAGCAAAATCTTCAGCAGCTTGTTCTGGCGGGGTGGGAGCAGCGAATACACATTAGTTTTCCTACAGGGGCTGAACCCCACATCTGCTCAGAAAACCTCTCCCTAAGCGGGGAGACTCCTGTGGCTCTGAAGACATCCAGAGAGCAAAATTTGGCCTCCCTAAGTGTTTATATGATATTCAAAGGGAGACTGAGCTCCGAGAATCAGGATTTCCTACCATATCCCGAGACCGTCCTGCCAATGCCCTACTCTCCCCATTGCTTCAGCATCCCCACAAGCAACCCCCCCATCCGGGCATCCCACACCCCTCACCATGAGACCCTCGAGATGCCGGCAGGCACACGTCGGGTGCTCTGCGTGGAGAGATTTAAGACCTTTTTCCTCTCCTTCTCGCCAGGCTCGGCTGGGTCAGACACTGCTATTTGGCAAGAGGAGAGCTCCCTGCTAATTTTAGCCTCCGGCTCTCCACCCAGGCAGCAGCAGCTTAACCGCTGTGGAAAGACGGGCAGCGCGGAGGTGAGGGCTGGGAGAATGCTGCCTTCAAATGGGGCACGCACTGCCAGCTAAATATAAACTGGAGGCGGGCAGGGGGGGGAGCCACGCTGGTTCGGCATGAAGCAAATTCTTCCCCCATCACCCAGAGACGGAGCAAGGACAAACAGTGGCTCCTGAGGGGATCTGCTCCCGGACCCCGGCAGCACTCATAGGACACACTTTCTGCCCAAAGCGATAGTTTAGGCTGCAAACTCACAACAGGATCCCACGTGTTTTACATATTTTTTGACAGATCTGTGGCTGGTGCACCTCGGAGCCCAGCATGCCATGCCAAGCCAGCACCACTTTGCAAGCACCACTTGTATGAGAGTCTGGTCCAGCACCTTCCCAGAATGGTCCCTTCTCCACGCCAGTGCCTACTACAAAATGGTTACCCAGGGTTGGGATGTCCTCACTGCTGAGGCTGATAGCTGTAACATCGCAGTGGCTGCTGTGGGAGTCAGCGCTTGCGGCGGGAGTTTCCCCCTGTGCCTGGCTGCAAACTTGCACTTGTTTCAGCAAACAATGCCTGTCCCTCTATGTGAGAGAAAAACCCCAAAAGGGTATGGAACAAAAGACAGTAAGCAAGCCCTGAGGATTATGAAAGGAGCAGAGGTAGCATGAACCTCAGAAAATCCAGAGACTTTCTGGATTAAATCCCACCTGACCATGGATCATAGGACTACGCACAAACCAAGCGTCTTTTTTTTTAATTTTCCACTGTACCTAGAGAAAAGGGACTTTACATCCTTCGCAAAGAAAGAGAGACATGTGAAGAAATCCTGACTACATTAGCAAATCCTTTTTCTGCAGAAACAACTGGCAAAGGGCTGGGCGTTTGCTACAGACACCCAGGACAAAACAGGTAACCACACTCGGCAAATCAAGCGGAGCAGCTGCAGCACTGAGCACAATGCTCTACACAGGGAAAACAGATGTCTTGGCAGACACTGACTACAGTAAAAAATCACTGTGGTACTAATTTTCAAGGCATCAAATACATTCTTAACCATCTCAGCAGAGCTACTTATGGTCCCCACGAGCTTCTGTAATTATTACCCCTGCATTTTCCTCTACCCCTTTTAAAACTCTGAGTCAGTGGTTTACCCTGTGCCCTCCGACTCCTTTCTGCATCTTTCTTTTTGATCTCTGCATCCAAAACTGTCGATTCCAGCCTCTCTGCTCTACTGAAATCCAAGTATTTGCTTTTAATTTAGCCTTCAGTTCCTTCCCCCTTACAACTTTTTAGGGGCCATTGGCATTTTCTGATCACTCTGCTCAGACACTCCTCTTGCTATTCCCCACTTTTGATTGTGTCTTACTTCTGTTAAATAATCTTGGTCATCTGTATTCCCAAACACTGCCTCTTCTCTCCTGCCTTCCCTTTTTCCTTCTACTTCTGCATGAGCTGCAAGACTCGCTAAAATATTTCTTTCCCCTCCTTGATGCGCCTATATCAGATATCTAATTCCAACAGAGTTACAAGAAAAAGGTGAAAACTGAATTTACAAAGGATCTAAATTTAGGGAAAAAACCCAACTAATCATGCCATTTGGGAAGCACAGGGTTTTGGGAGAAAGCACTCAAGAGAGAGTACTGGAAGACCCAGAGTTAATTGGCAAAGCAATTACAATTTGCGAAGCAAAGGAAATCAGCCGCATGGCTGGAGCTGATGGAATGCAGACAGTGATCAGACAGTACAGACAAACTGAAATAATACTAGCCAGACTGAGGCAGGGGGACAGTAGGAGTTCAAAGAGGGAGTGCATCCTCCCCTGCCCCACCAGCACGCACAAAAGACCCTCTTCCCCACTGCAGCAAGCGGTGCAAGTCAGTGAGACGCACCTGGAAACACCTTGCAAGACCTGCAAGGAACGGCTGCACGTTCAGAGGAACCACAAGTGCAGAGCATGACTACAGGGCGGCAGCAGCAGCGTTAACATCATCAGGACTTCTTCAGAGGAGTAGCAGGGATGATGATGACGGCTCAGCAGGAGTGAAAAGGAACATGAAAGGCAGAGGCATTTATTAACTACAGGTGAGCAGCACTATGCCTGCAACAGAGAAACTGCCAAGGAATGAAAGGCACAGGGAGGAAAAGCAAATTAAATTCAGGTTGAATGCTGGCGATCTTAGCTCCCCTACTGGAGCAGGTGAACAACACGGACAAGTAAATACACATCATCAGTTACAGCCAGTAACTAGAGGGGAAAGGAAAACCACTCACTACCAAGGTTAAAGTCTGCTCTCACAAAGCATGTCCAATTCCCTGAAGAGGCGGGAGACCAAAACAGTGGAGACAGATTTACAATACAACTATCCACGGATAAATAAGCTCCCAATATAGCACAACCCAGAGCAGTACAACTGTCCTTCAACTCACACACCTTAGAAAGCTCCTTCTGCCCTGAGGAAGCAGTTGCAGAATTGCTGGACTGGGAACAACCTGGGCATAAGGAGGTGACAAAGCAACACCCTCCCGCCATGCTTCCCCTCCCACAAACCTGCTTGCTTGGGCCCTGAAGAATTAAACACCAAAGAGAGTTTTCCCCCTGCCTGCTTGCTTGGGCCCTGAAGAATTAAACACCTTTATAAAGAGAGTTTTCCCCCTGCCTGTGAGGGGAGAGGAGAATGATGGCCGATACCAAACCACTTCTGGTGCTTGAGGTACTCACAGCTTATGGTCTGCCCAGCATACAGAGACAAATCAAGTGCCAACTTCGTAAAACCTTTTTCCACAGACCACCACTGGAGCTGTGTTTGGCACTGAAGCTCTTTCTAGGACCCATATGAACTTAGATCCATGCAGATGTTTACGCAGGGCAGGGGGAACGGTCCTTGAGGATCATCACCTGAGGCTTGGGAAAAGCTAGACCTGCTGGGTTTACGCAAAGAGTCTACATAACCTACATGGCAAAAAGCGAAATAAAAATTGAAAGGTGAAATGGTTGGCAACAGTAACGCCAAGGCTGCTGTCAGGGTGCCTATCTCAAAATCAGTGGGAAGAGACTCAACAATTCTTGGAATAGTGAATTATATCAGACAAATTATAAATGTTTGGAAAAATGTCCTTCAGAGCTAAAGCATCCCACAGGCACAGGGCTTGAGTTTCAGGCAAGAAACTGAAAAAGAAATGATGCAGGCTTAGTATTTTGACAATAAGCAGTAATTCAGCGATCCACAGCTGACACATGGGTTAGTTTTGCTGTACAAACTGAATATAAGCCTAAGAGAGAAAGGGTGATTGCAGACCTTTGCTAGCACACAGCACAAAAATGCAAGGGAACCAGGCACAGCAGCGCATTATACTATCGCCTGTCTCATAGAATGGTTTGGGTTGGAAGGGACCTTTAAAGTTCATCTAGTCCAACCCCCCTGCCATGGGCAGGGACATCTTTCACTACATGGTTGCTCAAAGCCCCATCCAACCTGGCCTTGAACACCTCCAGGGATGGGGCATCCACAACTTCTCTGGGCGGCCTCTTTCAGTGTTTCACCACCCTCATGACCAGAGGCAGTTCTGTCAGCCTGCCCTCATGTGCCCTGGCCCCTCACCATCCCGAAGAGCCCACACCCCACGTACCAGTGTCCTTCCTGGACTCGGGAGACCAAGAGGGGACACAGGAGTCCAGATGCAGTTACCAAAGTACCAAATAAGAGAGGAGGAAAGCATTTTAATTGTTCTTTTTCTTGTTTTATTGTTAGTTTTTTGAATTGCTTATTGCCCAGTCTTGAAAAGAACTCCTAATGAAGCAGCTAGAAGGGACCTTAATGCTGAAGGCCAGCACTACTTCCTGGCAGAACTGTGGTCCCCTGCTTCTCCACAGGAACAGCCATCCCTTGGACTTATTTGCTTGACCTGTTATTCTTTGGGCACCACCACGGAGGGTCTGGCTTCATCTTCAACCACCCACCAGGCAGCCTTCTCATCCTCAGACCAAACAAACTCCACCACCAGGCCCCAGGGACCTCAGTGGCCCGCCAAGAGACTCTTCCTGTTGCCCCAGCACAGCTTGTCAAAAGCCAGGTTATCTCAGCCCCTCTTCTTGGGAGTCAGAGCAGAAGAGATGGCACCACTTCAGGAGGGATGAGGGGGCGGATGGATGGGAAAGAAGAGTTCACACCACCCATGGTGGTCAACAAAATAATTGTTAATGCCAGCAGATGGAACAGGTGAGCCCACAGGACAGCCAGGTGCAGAGGCTGGGCCGATGGTAGGGCACTGGCCAGGCATTTCTGCAATGCTGCTGATACAGGCACATGCTGGGGGTGGATCCACTTCCATCGGCTCTTGTTGATCTTTGGGTGGATCCACCTCCACAGGCTCCACATCATCAGCCACATGAGCGAAGGCCATCACTACCATGCAGCTGATGGGGCATCTCCTCTGATGTTGCCTCCTCTTCCTCCGCACCTCCTGCAACTGCCTACCTGCCTTCCCATGCAAAAGCGGGCAGCCACTCGCCTTGCTGCTGTGGGACCTCTTTCTTCCAATAATCCCTGGAAACCCAGGGCCTCAAAGCTCACTGAATTGTGGGCCAGCAGCTGGGGTCCCTGTATTTATAGGGCCTGGAACAGAAGGCAGCGAGGTGGCTCATGACATCAGGAGGCAACTGTGATGGCAATGCCTGTGGCCCAAGATGGCTGTTCTGGGAGCTGGGAGGCCTGTGGTCTGAAAGATGACCTGACATGGGAGAAAGAAGAGGGATGGGGAAACTAAGGGCCCCTTTCCTGGGGATCGCTCCCCTGTGCCCTTCTGCTGCCGCTTGGGCACAGGCACTGCCCTCCACCTCCCCTGTCAGAGGCCACCAAGGGAGGTCCTTGGGACCTGCAGGTGGCAGGGTTCCTTTCCGCTCTAAGGTTCACCCTTGCTCTATTCTCTAGTTTTAACAACAAATCTTCTCACTGCTTTTGCCACCCCCATCAAGAAAGGGGCAACATATGCCCTGGGAAAGACATTAATAGTGTGTTCACTCTTAACACCTGGGCTTGGGTGTTATTTTGAATTTCTAAGTAGATGCAACTACTCCTTCACATTGGTATGAGAGTACAGACTATGGGTCATAATTGCTGCTCACAGTGCTTCCTCTGAAATAGGCATGCATTCATGTTTTCAAGAAACAGCAATTGCAAAATGAGACGTCTTATATTTTCTGTCTAACATACGGAGTACATTTATTTTCAAGATATACCTCTGTGGAAATTATAGTTCCGTCAGGTTTGATAGGAAAATTTGGCTTTGGCAGATTATTGGTTTATTTTGCATTTTTGATTGAAAACTAATAAAACCCTACCAACTGGCCTGCTTACAACAAAACATGGACTGCGGCAGCTAATGCTGAGAGCGAGCTGCCGCAGCAGGTAATTGAGACTATTAGCACAGGGTGGTCTGGACAGGATATTCTTAGTCCATCATAAATTTTGTTCTGCAGCTTAGATGGGGTTAATAGCACCCAGACATGACTACTGCAATTTTACAGAAAATAACATTACAAAATATAAATAAAACTGATTTAGGAAGTGAAGTATTTATGAGAAGGGCTGGAGATATCTTAACTAGGCTCAAATAAACGGCAGCGCTGAGGAAGCTGTTCGAGTTGCCAACACCAAATATACGGGCCAAGTCAAACAGCCCACGCTAATGACATGGAAATAAGTGGCCTCTTGAAGCACGGCAAAACCAGATTTATTTGAAATGGCAGGAAAAAATACACTTATCATTAACGTAGATTATCCTCACTTCAAGAGAGCTCTACTAGGCAATTCCACAGCCTAACAGGTGATGATGCAGATCAAATGTTTTACTGGTAAATGGGATATAACGGTATCCCGCAAAGAACTACTGTTTAGTGTGCGTGAATTTACACAGTTTCAGTAAAACACGGGCTTCCATATAAGCCTACTAGTTCCTAATACTCACAGTTCAGAGGGCTAGCAGAAAACAAAGTTAAAGAGATAAAACATGCCTGTTACAGAAAGCCCCATAGTCAAATCTCTGATCTCTATTCAATGTTTTTACATTACTAAGTAGCACTGGCTGTTAATTGCTCATATTTGGCTCAACTGGAAAAAAAACCCCAAGAATATTTAAACTGTCTGAAATCAACACCAAGGTCATGAGATGGGAACCAGGAAGGAGGAAAACCCCCATGGATGATGCAAAGTCCTAGGACTTAGCATTTGCACCTCTGATGGAAAACAGTGACACAGAAAAGCAAGAACAGCCCAAGATGCAATCCTTTTGCTACATAAGAGTATCAGATAGACCTACAATGTAAAGTAATAGGTGACAGCTTTTCCAACTTCTTAAAACAAGGGGGGTAAGAAGCCACGTTGACTTTTCTCCTCAAATGGGAAATAGTCACAGAATGCTGAAATAAATATGCCTTAGGAAACGATAAAATCAGAATTAATCACCTTTTGATAGGGGAACTGATGCTTCAGGGGGACTCACAGGTCCACCTGACAATCTTTGGATTGTCTGAAATGATCCAACATCTCAAAGACTAATTGAATCTCATTATTCTGTGTAGGTGATTTCAATTCTTTATTATGCCAACATGAATTATTGTTCTAAGGTGTCTTTGGAGAAGGCTGATTTACTTAACAGCAACATTGTCCCAGACTATCGTAGCATCTGAAAGCGTAGGGGACTCTCTCCACATCAGGAATATCAAAGCCTTTGTGCTTTGGCATGGGAAAGTCTTCTAAGGAAAGCATGGGAAAGTCTTCTAAGGAAAGCAAACAGAACTACAGAGGAGCTCTGGTTAAGATCCCAGTGTATTTTAGCTTGGCTGATTACACGCACAGACTATGAATTTCTAACATCATGAAAAGCACAAGTATCTAAGGACCAGGTTCACATCTGTTTCCACCCAAGGCATTACATGGATCTTTCTTAAATCTCACACCACATCTAAATAAGACAGCTTATTTCCTTCTCTGGAAAGCCCTTCCCAGCTATTACTGCAAGCCTGAAAAAAAGCAATTGAATAGGAAGGTGGCTGGAAAAGGGAACATCAATGCACAGCAAGAACAAATAGGAAAGGGAAACCCAAAGTACAATAAAATATACAACAATAGCTTTAAGAATTGATAGGGTTATAAGTGCTGGAGAAAGAACCCCATCATCACTCCGTGCCCCACTGCCACGACCTAGAAGGCAACCTCTGTCTTCAGGAAAACATCCTGCCTTTTACCATATTTGCAGGCATCAGTAATGCCAAACCGCCAGACAAAAGATGATGTCCATCATCTCTCCCAGCTCCACTCTGCCTTCACATCTGCCTGAACTTGCAGGCGTGAGAAGGCAGAGCCTTTGCATTACTATACCATACGCAGAAACACACCTCCAGAAGACAATAGCATTTCTCTGCCAACCTCACAGCACAGAGGAGATGCACAGGAGGACACCACTCCATGACATCTGAGTCATCCTAAATCCAGCCTGACTCAAGACAGGAAGGTGTGGTGCAGGAGTACATGCTGGGTTGGCACACCGCTACACAAATCTGTCACAGGTAACGTGTACACAAAGGGATGATGGAAGAGTTTATTTATAATGATAACATGTAATCTCTGCAAACAATTTGGGGATCTTCTGGGGCCAGACAAACTGCAGGCCAGGTGCCAAGAAAACAAACACTCTCAACTCTCACTCAAGTGCACAGGAACCCAGGCACTTGGTGCCGCTCCACAAAGCGGTTATTTTAAGAGTCAAATCCCTACCAGACTTCAAGTCAAGAGGTAGAAAAAGCCAGGTTCACAAATTACTTGCAGTACATGCCACAGCATCAGTGAAAGGGTACACTGGTCCAGGACAAGTGTGGCATAGCTAGTGTGAGCTCCAGGCATCCCCTAGCTGCTGTGTCAATGAACCAATGATCCAAATTGCTCTCAGTGGCCCCGGCTTCTCCACCAAGTCTGTGACAGCAATCTGTGCTGTGAATATGGGCCTGGGGATGTTGACTCACTTTACATACACCAGTGCAGAGCAAGATGTGACAGCACTTCTCATCATACTTCAGGGAGACGGAACTGATCACCTGGAAGTGATCACCTCCAGTGCCCATCCTTCTCCCGATGGCTACAGCAGCCCACAATGTGCTTTGATGAACGGCGTTGCTTGGCACAGGTCCCTGTGAATTAAGGTCTCTCTAGTGTCTTCAAAAGCACAAAAATGTCACACGTACTTCATGGTATGGATGTTCCCCTGCTGCCAACACTTTTCTTCAGTCTGGATGAGGTGCTTTGGGGATGATATCTCATTTAACTTTTCCTCTGGGTTAACAGTTCCCACAGAGTGGAAACAGAGATACCTCAGCGACCGCTGGAGAGCCACATGGTCCCATCTCTCACCACAGGTACTCAGTAACCTTTGGTGCAATTAGCTATGCAAAAGAGCGATACTGTGCATGTACAGGCAAATAACTTTGTGTGTGAGCGATTGCAAAAGTCACCCCACGTGCATGTGAACAGACCTGCATACCTCGGTGTGTTCACCCCGATGTATAAGTGCTTCTGAGGGTGCCTGGGCAGGGATGCTAGAGAAGGAAGTCGATGCATTACATCAAATGAGCAACTTCAGCCTTCTGCCAGCTACTTTTCCCATACAAAAACACACACATGCCCATTCACACCGACGCTTGGGTCAGGTTTTCAGCAACTCACACTGCTTTGTAGTAGCCCAGATGCCTGGAGATCAGAGCGCTCATCATGGTGGGGGGCAGGGGGTAAGAAACAAATTTTCTAGGGAAGAAAAGGAACGCTAAAGATGTACGAACAAAAAGAAAGTCCTTATGGCAAGACTTCCACTTCCCCAGTATGTACATCTCCATAGTTTCTTCTGAACCCTTCCTATTTCCCACTTCAGAGAGCACTTCAGAGAGCAGAGTTAGCAAAGCAGCAGCCTGAGACACTAGAAGTGAGACAGAAACCACTTGTCACAATCCAAGATAGGAAGACAACACACTCCAGTGTTATTTACACGCAACAATAAAATGTGGAGGAACAGGGGTAGGTTGAAGCAGCCGGGAAAGGGGAGTTAAATGGCACCCCGATCCCTTGTTCCTACAAGCTGCACCTCCAACAATCTAATCTAATCCTGCACACCCTGCTTGTGCCTGGCTCAGTGTGACGCTCACACCTGCAATAAAGGAAATTACTGCAAATGATTTATAGTCTCCTGAGATACCATGGTCTTTGCAGCAGGAAAAAAAAAAAAACAACAGTCTGCACAGCAACGGCTGGGAATGACCTCACCTCCAAGTTTCTTCAAGGATCGGGATTCACTTTTACTACGCTGACACACGGTTTTAAAGCAAAGGGGGATTGCTTCACATCCTCCTCACCTGCAAGCATGGCTCGCTGACACCAGCCTTGCTCCCCCAGATTTCCATACCTTTCTGCATGGGCTGGTGAGACGAGGCGCTGGTGGGCACAGAAGATAAAAACAGCAGGAGGAGGTCCGTGACCCACCAACCTTTCCATCCAAACAGAGTGTTGCAGCAGCTCTGGGAAGAGGCAGTGTCTTGGGGTAGGGGGTCTTCCCTGAGGAAGACCTGTCCCCTGCCCTTGTCCCTTCCAGCCATGCTGCTGAGCCAACAGCATTAGAGCAGTAAAAGCAGGGTGCAGGACTCACTCTCCAGCCCTGGCTGCTCTGTGCTTCACTGGTATTTTCTCTCCCTCCCCAACACCTCATTCACCCTTGAAATAAGAAAGTTTCCTCGTCTCCAGCAGTCACTTGTGGGAGCAAAGTGTGCTGCATAGCAGCTAGTAAAGAAGAGGAAAACATTTCTACTGGAGAGCCCACTCCACAGAGGTTAGTGCCTGTCAGCAGCGGGAATAAACAGGCTGTCTCCAACTCCTCAGGTTTCTTGGCAGGGAGGCAGCGTCCTGCCTGTTATGACTTGTTTTGGACGACAACAGGCCACATTTCATGTGAGGAGAGTTGTGCCCATCTTCAACTCACTTCAGCCTGCTTGTTTTTCTTCACCCAGCTGTAAACATGTTTAAGATTCCTATAAATACCTGTTGGGCAGCAGACCAGCCAAATATGCTCAATTAAAGAAAAAAAAAAAAGGGGGGGGGAGGGGAAAAGCCCCACAACAGCAACAGAAACACCCTCCTGCCTATGAGAGACAACCGTCCTGCCAATAAGGCTCCCTGGGAAGAATATGTAGGAATACCTTGATGCAGTCGCATCACAAGAAAAGAATGATTTTTTTTTTTTTTTTTTTTTACACCAGATCAACAGTTCATTTCAGCATCACTTTCAAAGGGAAGCTATCACTCATGAGAGCCCATACTATCATCTGTCCCTGTCCAGCCTATCCCAAACCTCCCTGACAGCTAGAAAAGGGCCCAGATCAACTTAGGCACACGTGAATCCCACAGTACCCACGGGGTATACCACGCACAAATGCTGCACCTCAGGCTGGTCCCTCAACCTTTGACTTCAACGTTACAGCAAAACAAACCTCATGGCCAGAACCTCTCCCAGTGTACGGTGATGCAGCGCCGTGGAAGCCAATGGGTACCGATGATCACAGCATGTTCTCCTTGGCCCTTTATTTGCTTTCATCCAAACTTATTTATATGCTTAACTTTGTTGCACAGCAGAGCTGTGTATCCTTCAAGGGAGGACAGTCAGGGCCTCGATTTCTAAGCATCACTTACGCAAACACCCACACCCGACATTTGCTTCCTCCACCACACACTGATCCAGTGGGGGAAGAGAAGGAGAGGAGCATAAAGCTGGGGAGGAACCACCATGCCTGAAGACTTGCCCTAAGGCACTGACCCGGGAGCGGGGGTGGCATGGAGGCATCACAGCGGCTTGTGCTCCATCCCACACATAGCTGTGAGGAAAAGGATTATTTTCTGTGATTCCTTACAGCCTTGGAAGAGGCAGGCTCACCTCTCTGGAAAGAGAAAACATACTCGACTTGCCATACACAGGCTGTTCTGCAATGCCTTTTAGGGAGGCGAGAAGAAAGCTCTGTTACAGACATAGGAGATGGAAACAGTGATCTCCTGTAGATCTCCTTCTGAGCCCAGCAGCTCTTCAGCTTTCTGGCCCCATTGGAAGGAGCCTCTTGCCCTTTGCCCAGAAAAATTACCAAATAAACAGTCTTTGTACTTTATCAGCAATAAAGGGGAGGCTGTTGCATCAGATAAGTTGAGGTGATAGCTCTTGTTTGGTCCCAGGTGTGACTTACAGTAAGGTTCCCACCTGAGACAGGTGATGGAAAACAATGCAGAAATGAGAGGGGAAAAGTATTAATTGCTCTGAGAATCACTCCCTCCTAGGCCAGCTCCCTGGGATCTCTGGAAAGAGTTGCCACGTGGAGATACAATCACAGCCGCCCCAGTCCCAAGAGAAGAAAACATTACTTAGTTTTAACAGCCAAAAGAAAACAAATACTATTTGTCTTTCACTCTGGCTTCTGATTTCTCTTAAAACAAAACCGGCTTTTAGAGGTACTAAGGCCAAAAGGAAGGGTGGGGAGGGTCAAAAATTAACCTTTCTCCAGTTAGCAGGTTCCAGGATCCTGGCTACGAGGCCAGGAAAACAGGATGCCAAGTGCCCAGTGCGCCCACAGAGCCTTGGTTCTCCAGGCATAGCTGCTTTCCCTCCGTGATGCTCCATAGCCTGTGAAGAGCTGCCTGCTGGAGGGTTTCATCCTCCTACCCTTTCCAGCAGTGTTTAAATGCCTTCCGCATGCAACAAGCGGCAGCATCTCTGGTGGATGTGGGAGAATCTGGACTTTAATTGAACTTTAATATAAGGTAAGTATTTTCCTTATCTTCTGTTTTAGTTGGTAGTGACCACAGTCATGTTACTGTTTCCAGTTTCAGTCTTAAAACAGAATGACTTTTATAGCAAAGTTGTAAACCCTGTCTAAAAGCAAAGAGGAAGAACCCAATTCCTAAGAAGAGTTGTTTGCTCCTGCACATCTCTTCTGTCCTCACACTCTCTGCCCTTTTCTCCCATCCCCTCCCTCTCCCTTTGCATTGCTGGCAGCAAAATGACTGTCAGCCGTACGGCTCCAAACACCTGACTCAGCCCCTCTCTCCTTATGATAACTATTTTAAATACCTCTGAGTGGTTTGTTTTCTCCCTTGCTGCACTGCAGAAGTCCTCTACGTACCTCTACAGTCTTCTATAAGGATCTCTGGGGGGGTATTGGCACAATGGTGCACAGTAAGAGGCTTGGCTAGACTGCATGAAAGAGGTAATGCGAAGTGGACCCATAGTGCAACGCATCTTCTCACGTCCCAACTAATTCCACCAGGCATAAAAAGCGGATTGTAACTAGAGGATTTATCCTAGCCAAAGAAATCAGATCTCTTACGCTGTTGGAACAATAAATATGTGTTTTCAGCCTTAACGTCACATATAATACAGAACAAATGGACAAGCTGAAGTCCTGTAATGGACTTTGTAGGAGTAGACATTCATGGAGCTCCTCGCACAGCCACAGTCTAAAGCTTTAAGATTGAAACCAAGCCTGACCCACGGGAGTAAGAATCAGGGGGTTTACAGTGTGTAACAAAGGGACTACAATACTGAAGAGTATTAGTAGTTAAATGCTCACAAGTATTTGAAAAACTACTATCAAATTAGATTGGCACCCATCCCTGATACTATTTAAAAACCAGCAGCAACAACACCACAGGCTTCTAGAAGACCTTGGGCCATTCAAAACTTTCTTGTAACTGTAAAAAAAAAAAAAAGAAGAGAAGCATAAAAATATCTGCATGACACTGATAGAAATAACTGCTTTCCTCTGCTTCAGGAGAACAAACAAACAGAAAAAGCAGCTAACTGTACTTAGCATCAGCCCTGTTGCACTCCAAGAAGTTTGCACAAAATGAACCCGTTACGAGGCGAGCGGCGCGCGCATCTCCAGGGTACGCATTCCCTCCTCCTTTGCATACACTTCTTCTCTCATCACAGCGATAGCCAAAGCATCTTTGCTGCCTTCCAGGTTTGCACCAGAGCACGGAGAACGAGAGCCACCTCTGAGCTGCGGCTCCGGTCTCTGCCGTTCCAGCAAGGTGGCACTTTGACAGGTCTCCTGACAGAAGGGGGGGGGGGCGACAGCCGACAGGCCAAAGGCAGAAAACCCCAAACCCTCAACCCCCTTCTCCCTTCCCGGGGGACAAACCCCTCCTCCGTATCCCGAGGGCTCCCCTGGGAGCGGCCCCCCGCTGCGGCGAGCTGCGCTCACCCCCGCTTCCCCCGGGGGGCACCGCACCGGACTCCCGACCGGGACGGGACGGGACGGGACGGGACGGG